>NW_026652296.1:19214720-19498834 GCF_009828535.3 Hylobates moloch | reverse complement strand
ATATATATATATATATATATATATATATATATAGATTATCCTCCTGTAGTCCCAGCTATTTGGGAGGCTAAAGCAGGAATATTGCTTGAGTCCAAAAGTTCACTTCTACCCTGGGCAACATAGCAAGAGTCTGTGTCTTAAAAAAATTAAAAATTAAAAGGGGGAATGTAAAGGGACCTGAATGGAAGTCAGGTTTCCACATTTCACTCAAAGCGGTAAAATGCTGATCATAGTAGACTACAGTAAGTCACATAGGTATACTGTAATACTCAGAGCAACTGCTAAGAAAATGATACAAAGAAATACACTAAAAAAAACTATTAGAAAGTCAAGATAAAAACCTCTCAAAATGTTCAAGTAACCAAGAGAAAGACAAGAAAAGAAACAGTAAATAATAAATGGCAGATTAAAGCTCTAATATGTCAATAATTAGCTTAAAGGTAAATGATCTAAATACACCAGCTAAAAGGCAGAGACTGGCAGAGTAGAATAAAAATAAACCCAACTATATGCTGTTCACAAAAACTCACTTCAAATTCAACAAAATAGTTAAGCTAAAAGTAGAGTACTGTCTATAGAATAGAAATGCCTATTTTAAATTATGCTTAGCATTTTTGATACAGAAAAATATTTGGATTATGTAAGACATGATAAATAAATACATAAATATCCTAAAAGTGATATACTATATATATATATATATAAAAAACATGGCTTTACACTGTATGTAAGCAATTTCTAAATAAATACCTAAAAGGAAAGATATCAAGATATCACTAAGGGAATCTCAATTATCTTCATTATTCTTTCCTATGTTTTTCAGATTATCTACAATAAGAAAGAATGGCTTTTATAATTTTAAAAATGTTGTTTTTTCCAAGTAAAGCAGTCTATTCAAGATAACTGTATTGCTGCCTAGGGAGGAGGAAATAATCTTTATCATTGCTAGCCACCATTAATGTGGATCTTTCTACTGATGAGTTGGCTGTCTATACCTGCCTTACCCTCCAAAAGACCAGAGGCACAGGGCAGAAGGCCTGAAAGACCAGGAAATGTCCTCTTTTCAAACTCTGGGTATGGGATCCAGAGAGGAGGGGCTGGGAGTGGGAAATGAGAAGTTAGGGAGCAGAGGGATAGGGGACAGGGGGTAGAGAGAAGACAGTACGGACAGCAGAGCACGACTACTGGATGCTTGCCTCACTTCTAGTGGTTTCCAGAGTCATTGCTCTAGGTCTTCTTAGGCCTCGCCACTGAGCTAAGTTCCTGTGTTTTCTTAATCCATCACCTGAGACCATGTGAGTACGTCTTAGTCCCCTGTGGCCCAACAGAGCCAAACCCAGGTATCATCCCGCCATGCTGGTGGCCACAGCCCAGAAGAGGAAAGTCTTCCATTTTATACTGCCAAGTAAGTCTAACTCTAACATGCCCATCTTCTTTTATTTTTCAGTTTCTCTCTAACTTTATCCAGGAGTCTTGTGACAGCCTTCCTACCATATAACATGCCCAATCCCTTTTCTGGCATTTTAAGTAAGAAATTCTAAAGTAATCTTCAGTTCTTCCTCACCCATTACTTTTATATACAATATATTACTATAAAGGGGACAACACAGAATATAGAAGGCAGATTTCTAAGGTCCCCTCTTAGAGGTATATAATTCTTTTATAAAATATTATCTTTTCCTTAACACAACAAACGAATCCCATTAAAGTCAAAATTGAAAACTCTGGCCAGGAGTCTGTTATGTATAAGATGCCTCCTTGTTGATGTTGCTATAGTCCTAATTAACAGTCGACAGGACATTTCAAGACTTCTCACTCTTATCACCAGTCCTAGAAAAGTTGTCTTTTTCTATAACTGACGACATAGAATCCCATCTCTAGGGCCACACAGGATAACCCAAAGCCAACCTTGACCTTAAGGAACTTTGTAAGGACTGCAGGACTATTTCAGTGCCCCCACCCTTGCCATCTCTCATGGTCAAAGTACCAACAAGAAGAGGAAACACAATTTTGAAAGTACTTTAGTGTGTATTATTTGAGACCACATTCACAGTTAAAATAAGCTTTTATTTTACCTGTTGTCTTGGTTTTTGGGGCTACAGTAAAAAAAAAAAAGTATGGACTTGGAGTAAAAGTGTCCCTATTACTTATCAGCTACATAGCTTTGTAGCCTCTTTGTCTATAAAATGGAAATAATCATGTGTATCTTTTGTGAGGACTGAATAATGTATTACTTATAAAAGTTCCAGGTGGTCTCCTGGTTCCATTTAATATTCCTACCTTGGTTTCTTTTTTCCATCTACTTCTCATTTATGTCTTCTTCTTGTATTTTATGGACCAGAGTGAGTCACTTTAAATTCTGGTAGAACAGGATGGCATATGAATATACAATATAAAAATAGTAGATATTCCTCTGCGGAGTAGGGGTGGGCACTGACTGGGAAGGGACATGAGGAAACTTTCTGAGTAATGATAATATCCTGCTAGGTGTCTGGGTTCTATAGGTGTATTCATTTGTCAAAACCAGGTCGATATACAGTTAAGATTTAACTGCAATAAAATGCACACATCTTACTTCCAAAGAAAAAACCTATAAACAAATAATTACCTCTACTTAGCGATAAAGCATGCTGAAATAGTGAGGGGGGAATGCATCAAAAATACTATGACAGATGACTAGATAGAGGGAAAGCAAAATCAGTAAAATATTGGTGGCTGAAAACTGGTAGTGGGTATATGGTTGTTCATGGTAATAATCTTTCAATTTTGCAGTATGTTTGAAATTTTTCATAATAAAATGTTGGAAAAAAATTCCTACCGAAAAAAACTGGAAGGTACTCAATACTTTTAGTTCTCAGCCAGGCGCAATGGTTCATGCCTGTAATCCCAGCACTTTGGGAGGCTAAGGCAGAAGGATTGCTTGAGCCCAAGAGTTTGAGACCAGCCTGGGCAACATCGCAAGACCCCGTCTCTACCGGAATGAGAGAAGGAGGGAAGGAAGAAAGGAAGAAAACTAATGCCATGAGGGGGATATTGCAAAAATAAAAATAAAAATACTTGTTAATTCCCTTCTCCAACCCTATCCCTATTGTTATTCATCTATTTGCTTATTCACCTGTCAGCACCTACTAGGCACACACTCTAGCATTGCCTGGTACAAGTTGCTTAACCCCAGCTCCTCTGCATCTCAGTTTCCTCATCTATGGAATAATAATTACAAGTGCCTCATGGGATTTTTGTGAGGACTCAGTGAGATAATAAACATGTAGCACTTAGCTCAGTGCCTGCCACACGGT
Organism: Hylobates moloch; assembly: GCF_009828535.3. Classification (NCBI taxonomy): domain Eukaryota; kingdom Metazoa; phylum Chordata; class Mammalia; order Primates; family Hylobatidae; genus Hylobates; species Hylobates moloch. The sequence continues at coordinate 19,495,538 of NW_026652296.1, read as the reverse complement.
TGGTGTTTGAGAAGTGCTAGCTGTTATTATGTCATTATAGCATACAATAAGGAGCATGGGCATCACAGCAGATTATTCCAGTGTCAACTAATGACTAGAAGCCCTGACTCCTGACTGCTTGGCTTCAAATGCCAACTCTACCACTTATTACCTTTGAAGCTTTGGGCAAAATTCTTAAGCTGTGTCTCAGCTTCCTCATCTGTAAAATAGGAATAATACATGTCACTCTCCTAGGGTTATGACAAATGCAATTATATTGCTTATATTATTTTGCTATATATACATATATGGCTTAGACAGTAGCTAAAACAGTGTAAACACTCAATTGATGTTAGCGAATTCACTATGCTGGATACTCAGAGGACATAATGATGAATTCCTAAGTCCCTGACCCCTCGAGGAGTTGATAATGCAGTAGAGACTAGCTGGAGACTAGTTTTATTCTGTCAGTGGGTATTTCTCAGCAATGTCAACAGAGAGATCACAAAGCAGCCTACAATGAATGTGTGCTACAGGAAAGGTACTACAATGGGCATGCGATACCCGAGGGAGACTGATAATAGTGAGTGAGGAAGACCAAAGAAGACTTCAAGGGGAGGGTGGCATTGATGAACTGGGACTTGAAGTCAGAAAAGGGGAAGAAAAAGCTTGTTAAAGGTCATGGTATAGGCACCCTACTAGAGTTTAATAAAAGGTAGGTCAGGGTGGTTTGGAAGATTCATGCCTGGAAAGGTCAAAAGGATTTTGAAAAAATGATCTTTTTTTTTTTTTTGACACAGAGTCTCGCACTGTCGCCCAGGCTGGAGTGCAGTGGCGCGATCTCGGCTCACTGCAAGCTCCGACTCCCGGGTTCATGCCATTCTCCTGCCTCAGCCTCTCGAGTAGCTGGGACTACAGGCGCCCGCCACCATGCCCAGCTAATTTTTTGTATTTTTAGTAGAGACGGGGTTTCACCGTGTTAACCAGAATGGTCTCGATCTCCTGACCTCGTGATCCACCCGCCTTGGCCTCCCAAAGAGCTGGGATTACAGGCGTGAGCCACCGCGCCCGGCAAATGATCATCTATTCTTATACTCCACCAGGTTCATAGAGCTAAGTCTTACAAATTAATTATATCAACCAGTAACTTTTCCTTGATTTTTCTAAGAAATAAATACTACTCATCATTTATCCACTACCCTCTTTATATAGAGAAACAAAGAATTCATAACCATAACCATTTTACCAACTCAAGGCACAAGGACATATCTCTACTAAATAATAAGTCCCAGAGCCTCTAGAGGAAGGGCCAGGGAAGAGGCTACTAACAGTGTGGTAGAATCGAGTGAGTTAGTGCCACTCTAGTTGTTTCACTACTTTGAGGTTACAACTTGGAATCTGACTCAAGAAATTAAATTCAGGAAGGGAGAGGTGTCCATGCAGCAGAGAAGAGTTGGCTCCCTTTGGCCACTGCCAGCTGGCCATGCTGGGCCTCTGAGAGATTGCTATGCCTTGGTAAACACATTTCTGATTTCTGTAGGCACTGAGCAAACTCACTAAGCCTTACCAAAGTGTTTTCAACATTACAGCCTGAAAGAAGTGGCTAGGACAGGGGCAGGTTTTGTGATTAAAGGCACCAAATGCTACTTCAAAATTATGTAAATTAAATATATAAAGTATAAATGAAAACATCTTTTCAACACTGTTGGAAATTAAAATAGTAACAATTTATTTTTACATTTAACTTCAAGGGAAAAATAAAAAGCAAACTTATTTTGGTGTAAACCAAGCCTTTTTAGCAGAGGCAACTTTGAGGTAGGTGTGCTGGCTGATTTAGGCTCGGAGGAACAATGTCCTGGTCTGTGAGCTCCATAAGGACAGGGACCATGACTGTGTTGCTCACTGCTATGTTTTTAGGGTATAATACAGTGCCTGGCATATAACTGTTGCTGAGAAATACCCACTGACAGAATAAGACTAGTCTCCAGCTTTGTAAATTGAGAATTTTTTTTTTATTCATTAAGAGACTATTCAGTTCTTAATTAGGTGAGGGTAGAACTGACTTAATACCAACCAAACTCGATGGAGACAAATTAGACTTTTTCCCCTCATTTTCAGAAGGAGTGTAGCTTTCTAGGAGCCTCATTATTCCTGTAATTTACCCCGAGCTGTCCTTTCTTAATATCAAAGCATCTAGGAAACAGAATCCCTAATCAGGTTGCTGCATAAGGAACAAATTTAGAGCCCCTTCGGGGGTTTTCAACCTGTGTATCTAGCATGCCCAGCCTTGCAGCACTCAGAATGTCTGCCCCAGGCCAATATGGCATTTCCCTTCACGGACAGAGCCAGGTGTACTCAGAGAGTCACACACTCCAACTCCTCCTAGACTCCATGCAGTCTTCCCGTCTGCTGTCCCTTTGCACCATTCTTCATCTAAACATGTTATAAACCCTTAGCTTTTGCAATTTTTAAAATACATTTAGGTAGTGGTGAAGCCTGGGCTTTTAGTGTCCACATCATCTAAATAGTGTACATTGTACCCAGTAGGTAGTATTTCATCCCTCAGCCCCCTCCCACCTTTTGGAGCCTCCAATGCCTATTATTCTACTCTATATGTCCATCTGTACGCATTGTTTAGCTCCCACTTATAAGTGAGAACATGCATAAACCTCTAGCTTTTAAGATTTTTCTGTGTATAGTGCTTCTTAATGACAAAGGAAGGACCTTCATCTACAAATGCGTCCAGAAGATTGTGTGGTCACCTCCACATGGATGTGCACCAATTTTCAGGCCATCTTGGCCTCAGCAGCAAACACTGAGGCAACATCTTCAGAGAACTTAAGGCTACTAAGTGGTATCTTGGGACCTGTGATTCCGTATAAAGCTGGTTTGGAATTTCTTTTTTCCGGTACGTGCAGTATCTTGCATTGACTAATTGTCTGCTATCATAGCCTCATAAAATATTCATGAAAATCTCCCATCTAGCTTTCCACTACTGTACCCTTTAAAAAGGTCTAGGAAATTAAACATATTGGAAAATGAGCCTATAGGCAGCACTGTGGACAGTCATCATTCATATTTTATCCACTTATAGAAGGGGATTTAACCCTAAGCTTTCTTTCATATTCTTAATCCAGTTTCTACTCAGGTCCAAATTGATTCTCTAACTCCACAATGGCTCTTAAAAGTGAGATAGAAAATAAGAAATCTTGTCAAGATTTTTTTTCTCTCTTTTTTTTTTTTTGTTTTTTTTTTTTGAGACAGAGTCTCGCTCTGTTGCCCAGGCGGCAGTGCAGTGGCGTGATCTCAGCTCACTGCAACCTCCGCCTGCCAGCTTCAAGCAGTTCTCCTGCCTCAGCCTCCTTAGTAGCTGGGACTACAGGCAAGCACCACCATGCCTGGCTAAGTTTTCGTATTTTTAGTAGAGATGGGGTTTCACCGTGCTAGCCAGGCTGGTCTCAAACTCCTGACCTTGTGATCTGCCCGCCTTGGCCTCCCAGCACTTTGGGAGGCCTTTTTTTTTTTTTTGAGATGGAGTTTTGCTCTTGTCAGCCAGGCTGGGGTACAGTGGCACAGCTCACTGCAACCTCCACCTCCCAGGTTCAAGTGATTCTCCTGTCTCAGCCACCTGAGTAGCTGGGTTTACAGGCACCCACCACCATGCCCAGATAATTTTTGTATTTTTAGTAGAGATGGGGTTTCACCAACTTGGCCAGGCTGGTCTCCAACTCCTGACCTCAGGTGATCCACCCGCCTCGGCCTCCCAAAGTCCTGGGATTACAGGAGTGAGCCACTGCACCTAGCCACGATTTCTTTTAAAAAATCATTTTGAGCTGATTTTAGAGTTACAGAAAAGTTGCAAAAATCATACAGAGTTTCCATCTATCCTGGCCTCAGCTTCCCCAGTGTTAGCACCTTACATAACCATTGTATATTTACCAGAACCAGAACTTTAACATGAATACTATTAACTAAACCAAAGACCTTATTCAAGTTGTACCGGTTTTTTCTACCGATGTCCCTTTTCTGTTCCAGAATCCTATTCAGAATCCCCACTGTATTTAGTTGTTATTTGTCCTTAGTCTCCTGCAGCCTGTGACGGTTCCTTGTTCTTTCCTTGTCATTCATGTTCTTGACAACTTTTAAAAGTATTAAACAGTTATTTTGTTGACAGTCCCTTGATTCGGGTTTGCCTGATGTTTTCTCATGATTACTCTGAGGTTATGCATTCTTGGCAAAAATATCACAGAAATGATGTTGTGTTCTTAATACATCATATCATGGGGCTCATGATGTTGATATGTCTTATTGCTGGTGGTGTTGGCCTTGACCTCTTGGTTAAGGTGGTTTCTGCTGGGTTTTTCCACTGCCAATTTATGACCTCTTTCTTTATAGTTAATTAACATGTTGAGGTAGTTTGAGATGATGCAAATTCTTTCAAAGCTTTCTTGAAGGACTACTGGTTCCCTCATTCACAAACCTGCTCACTCTCCTTAAAATACTATTTCTGCCATACAAGCACTCTGATTACTTTTGTTTGTTCAGTGAATTTTACTTTTCTTCTGCTTATTAAAAAAAAAACACATTTTCATTGTTCAAAAAAATGTAATTGTGGAGCTCTCATAACCCCACCTTCAGAGATTAGCACTATAGATAATTTGATGTATATTCCATCTGAACCTTTTTTCCTCTTTTAATACCACCGGAGTCAGATACCATGAGCTTAAATCACAGTTCCACAATGGACTTTGGGCAAGTTGCCTAATTTTGTGTGCAGGTAATTCTTTCTTTTTGGGAGGCCAATAACTTCTTTGTAAATCTGATCTATAGACTCTCATTCTCAGAAAATGCACAATATATAGTACACATGACATTTTGCATACAACTATAGGGACTCACAGACTAGGTTAAGAACCCCTATTCTATTTATCACCTTTGATCCACAATGCTGTTTCTGGTAATCTAGCCTATAAAATACTTGCACATACAAACAAGTACCAAAAACATTTCATGTAGTGCTAGCAGAAAATTGAGAATAATTTAAATATCCACCAACAGGGAACTGGCTAAATTATGATGACTCCACACTATGGAATACCCTACAAAGAATGAAGTAGATACATGTGAATGGACATAGAAAGACTCCCATGATATACTATTAAATGAAAACATTTCAGGACTTTGCATGACTCCATTTTTGGTAAGATGAAGGGAGAGAGGGATGGAGAGGGAGGGAGAAAGAAAAGAAAAAGAAAAGAATTAGAGAAGGCATGAAACCTATATATATGTAAATGCATAGAAAAAAATCTGGAAAGTTTCACAATAAACCCAACAACAATGACTCTGGGAGAACAGGATTATCGGGTGAATTTTATTATTTATTTAGTCTGTAACTATTGTATTATTTGAACTTTTTACAAAGGGTAAAACTTTAAAAACCCCAATAAGATTTTTAAAACCCTTTTCATAGGCAACAACTCTGAATGAATATAGATTTTAAAATGTTTAATGACTGGCAGAAATAATTTAATGATAAAAGAATAACCAAACTGATAAGAATTTTGCCCAGAATGGAATGATAGTTCAAGATACATATGACACAAAATCAAAGAGTTAAATGAGAAAAACCTAATGAAACTCTCAATGGATACAAGAATGTAATTTGCTAATATTCATTTCTAATAAGAATACTAAGAACGAAAGGCATATAGGTAAAGAAAGATGATATAAAACATCTCTCTAAGCCAGATGTGGGAAAAAAAAAGGCAATAAAAGACAGGCCACTTTTACCATCTTAAATATTTTTGAAGTTCTGGCCAATGCAGCAAGACAGCTGAAATAAGGTAGGCATATATATTGCATAGGAAGTTAAATATGTTATCTACAGATGAGATGATTGGACAACTATAAGAGCAAAAATAAAAATTTTTGGAAGAGCTTTTTGTAAGGTAGAAATAAAACTTTTACATCCTGTTTTTAAGAGACATCAATTGAACACTGCCATGGGGTAGATGAGGTCACATAGTGGACACTTGAACTCCAGATGTCACTTCTGGACCAAGGTTAAAATTGTTCTTTGTTGAACTCCTTAAAAACTTGAGGGAATACAACCCAATTCCCAAGATTTGCCTACTTCTAGGTCATCAAGTAAGGCTCCAGCAGCCTGAAATTTATCACTATTTGTATGGTCCAAATGACAATGAGGAAGAGGTTATCTCTCACACCATTTTTCCCTAGAACAGTAACGACAATGGCAACACAAGTAACTAACAATGGTGGAACACACACTGGACACCTTTCTTTCTAAGCACTACAAGTGGTAGTTCATTTAACCTTCACCACAACCCTTGGTAGTAGATTCTAATTTTGCCTCCAGTTTACAGATGAGAAAATTGAGGCACAAAAGAAGCTAATAACTTGCCCAAGGTTACTCAGCTAGTAGCCGGTAGAGCCAGGAGTTAAACCCAGGCAGTCTGGTTCTGGGCCCATGCTCTTAGCACTACACAATCCTGTTGCCTAAGAATGCACAACAAGCAAATTGTCATCTACAGGAAAGATACAATCTATGAATTAGAGTTCTGGAGGAAACTGAATTGAACAAAAGATTCAAATGACAGAAGAAAACTACTTTCAGCATGGAAAGACCTGAGAGAAGAAACAAGAAGGCACTCCCAGGGTCTCATACATCATTAGCAAAGAGGATCCCTGGGACATAACCTGAAAACATTTGAAAACAATGTGAGAAGGAAGAGAGAAAAAAAAACTCCAAGTAAACAAGTTAACAAATAGATTACATGAAAGGGAAGCTAGTAGAGTTATTTTTTATTTTTTTAAATAACAGAAGTCTAGAAACGAGACAATCTAAGATATAAAACCTCAAAGAGCTCAGCAAATCAGAATACCTCAAGCTGTCATCTGCAAACAAACAAAAATGATGCCACCCCCAGACCAAGTGGCCTCATCATTCTTCTACCAAACTGTTTCCTAGAGTGGCAGTCAAACTGCATTTCCTTGCCTCCTGACTCCAGAGGGAGCTGACTTAGGTTGTGTGGGAACTGAGCATGCTGGCATTGCTGGCCACTGCCCCTGAAGGAAAACACCTCTTCCACACCACTTTTCTGTATCTCCTCTACTTCTTTCTCTAGCATGGATGTGGCATTGGGGCCTGTTGTGAAGACTAAGCCAGCCATCTGAAAAAGCTCTAGCCACCCCATGCTGGACGTATATTATCAGCGTTCAATATGTTCAATTTCCTGAACATAAAGACTGATCTTTGCCAACAGCCAATCCTAAGGCCTTTTAATTTCTGTACATGCTCTACTTGAGGGATTTTTATCTCTCTTCTTATGGCTTTGATATCTTCCTTGGTAGAAGTGAGTCTCACACCTTTATCTCCAGCCCCAACATCTCATCTGAGTTTCTGATCCATATTTCCAACTGCTCCTAGATATCTTTTCCTAGACATTCAACAAGTCCTAAAATAAACTTTCCCCTGCTTCTCTCCAAATTAGTCTCTGCACCCAATCCACACCCTTTATGCCACTCCCTAAGTTGGTCAGTAGTTCCACCATCTATCACCACCTTCCCTAAAACTAACAAAAACTCCTCTGAGGCATGCCCTAATTCTCAATCTCCACCATGGCAGGCATTGGGAATTTTAGATTCTGTCCCGAAATGCCTCGTATCTCCTCTTCTCCATCATCACTGCTATCTCCTTGCTCAAGTTGCTCTCACCTCTTATCTGGACAACTGCCACAGCTGCTTAACTGACATCCGTCCCTGCAGGCTGTGCTTCACATGACAGCAAGAATTATCTTCCTAAAAAATGAACTGGAACATGGCACTCCCTTGCTTTAAACCCTCTGGTACAGACCACAGGATACAAACTGAAACTTGTGCCCAACATTCAAGGTGCTTCACAATCTGGCCCTAACATCCCTTGTCCAGCCTCATCTCCAGCCACTATCCCAAGAACAGGGTGATGTACCTGTGCACCTTCAGACTTTTGCCCTCTCACTTTATCCTCTTTCTCACAAAGCCTGCTGGTACATACAGTAACATTTAGCTCCCAGGGTGCCTGCACTGACTCAGCAAACATCACTCCCTCTTTCTTTCTCTCTCTCTGTATCCAATACACCTGACACATCACATCTTTTGCCATTGTTGGCTGATTTGCACATCATGCCACTTCATCAACCTTGAAGGCAGGGACAGAATTGCCTTTACTTTTGTATCTCCTGCACCCAGCTCAGGATCTGTTGGCTCACAGTGCGACCTCAGTGGTTAACTAATTGAATCAAAAATAGCAAAATACTTATGAGTACCAGGCTGAGGCTCAGAAGAATTAAGACACTTCACAGAACAAACCTAAGTGGTGAAAAAAAAATAATTGGAGAGATAGGGTAGATAAGGAATAGGAAGAGAAGATGCCAAAAAAAGGGGCAAATTAAATTTCCTTATATGGAAGAAAAGGCAAGTTCTTGCTTTTGCTTTGATTATAGTAAATAAATACAGAAAAATATTTTTAGCACTAGGAGAATTTGAAAGATTGTTCACCTTTAAAATCTGTTTAAAAGCTAAAGAAAGCAAAGAATGTTCTGTAATACAGAAGACATAATGGAGAAGAAACGACAAATATAAAAACAAAGAAACATACAATATACAGAAAACAAAACACAATAGCAATAATAAATTAAAGAGTATAAATTCCCATATAAGATATAGAACCTTCAAAGATAAGTTAAACAGACAAAATCTGACAACATTCTGTTTGCAAGAGATAGGCTATGAAATAACAATAATGAAGCTGGAAAATGTCACAAAATCATTACATAAGAAATTATAGACCATGAAAAAAGAATAGAGAGCAGTATTGCTTTCTGTGCTACCAAAAAAATTTTTTTGAGACAGAGTCTCACTCTGTTGCCCAGACTGGAGTGCAGTGGCACGATCTCGGCTCACTGCAACCTCTGCCTCCCGGGTTCAAGCAATTCTCCTGCCTCAGCCTCCAGAGTAGCTGGGACTACGGGTGTAGCTATGCCTGGCTAATTTTTGTTTTGTATTTTAGTAGAGATGGGGTTTCACCATGTTGCTGAGGCTGGTCATTAACTCCTGAGCTCAGGCAATGTGCCTGTCTTAGCCTCCCAAAGTTCTAGGATTATAGGCATGAGCCACCACTCCTGGCTGAGGATTTAAAAAAAAAAAAAAAGAAAGAAATTAGATATTTTGAAATTGAAAACCAAAAAACTTTTGAAGGATTTATAAGAAACTGACAGGAGCTGCTGCCTAAGAGAGGGGAGCTATTTGGCCAAGGAGTAAGAATGAATGGGAAACTGACTTTTCACTACATCCTTTTGTATTTTTTAAAGTTTTATATTTCAACTAAAAGTTGCTGTGAATAGACTAAAATTGATACTACTGGCAAGTGCAAAAAAAGCAAACATAAAATTGGAAAAACAGGACACAAAAAGAAGCAATAAAATTGTAAGAGAATATGTGTGTTAACAAATTTGGATAAAACTAAATAGATGAGTTTTTAATCAAAAATGTAAAATTCTAACACTGGCAAAAATACAATACCTAACCAGACCAACATCCTTTAAAAATCAAATAACTAGGCCAGGCACGGTGGCTCACACCTGTAATCCTAGCACTTTGGGAGGACGAGATGGGCAGATTGCCTGAGTTCAGGATTTCGTGACCAGCCTCGGCAACATGGTGAAACCCCATCTCCACTAAAATACAAAAAAAAAATTATGAGGCATTTTGGGGCAGAAATCCCAGCACTGTGGGAGGCCGAGGCGGGTAGATCACGAGGTCAGGAGTTCAAGACCAGCCTGACCAACATGGAGAAACCCCGTCTCTATCAAAAATACAAAAAAAAAGAAAATATTAGCCGGGCATGGTGGCACATGCCTGTAATCTCAGCTACTTGGGAGGCTGATATGGGAGAATCGCTTGAACCCAGGAGGCAGTGGCTGCAGTGAGCCAAGATCGCGCCACTGCACTCCAGCCTGGGCAACAAGAGTGAAACTCCGTCTCAAAAAAAAAAAAAAAAAAAAAAAAATCAAATAATTACACCCCTAAAAAGTAGTGAATTCTTTCACAGTCTCCAGGAACAAATGATTCATGTTATAGAAATCATACCAAAAATAGGTCAAGATATAGGTTATCTAATTATTCCACTAATCTGACCCTAAAACTGGCTAAAATAAATGGAAAGAGAGAAAACTATACACAAAGCACACAAAGCTCACTCCGAACTTATGCTCAAAAATTTAAAAGAATAGTAAATAGAACCTAGAAACAGATTTTTAAAATTTTTGTGTCATGTCAACAGAAATAAAAACATTCATTTGTTAAAATCTAACATCTATTCTTAATTTTAAAATTCTAAAACTAATAATAAAGGTACATTTTCTTACCCTGATTGAGTACCTATTTATTGAACCAAATGTCAATTATATTTCAAGGGAAAAAACAAGCTATGCAGTCATTAAAAATAAGCACAAAATAAGCATTTTATCATCACTGTTAGCACAATATCAGAAGTTCCTTCCAACAAAAAGCAACATAAAAATGAAGGAGAGACACAAATACAATAAAGGCAGATGTTATATATACTTTTTTAAAAATATAACACCATTGGCCGGGCGCGGTGGCTCACGCTTGTAATCCCAGCACTTTGGGAGGCCGAGGCGGGCGGATCACGAGGTCGGGAGATCGAGACCACAATGAAACCCCGTCTCTACTAAAAATACAAAAAATTAGCCGGGCGTGGTTGCGGGCGCCTGTAGTCCCAGCTACTCGGAGAGGCTGAGGCAGCAGAATGGCGTGAACCCGGGAGGCGGAGCTTGCAGTGAGCCGAGATCTCGCCACTGACAGATCCTCCAAAAAAAAAAAAAAAAAAAAAAAAAAAAACATTGTAAATTATAAAAACAAAGGAACACTTAAACAGGAGTTTTGCTTTTGTTTGCCCAGGCTGGAGTGCAATGACACGATCTTGGCTCACCGCAACCCCCGCCTCCCGGGTTCAAGCAATTCTCCTGCCTCAGCCTCCCAAACAGCTGGGATTACAGGCGCCCACCACCACGCCCGGCTAATTTTGTATTTTTAGTAGAGATACGGTTTCTCCATGTTGGTCAGGCTGGTCTCAAACTCCCGACCTCAGGTAATCCTCCTGCCTCAGCCTCCCAAAGTGCTGGGATGACAGGCGTGAGCCACCGCGCCCGGCCGTTACGATAAATTTAAAGTGACCACGGTCATCATCAATATAGAAAAACTTTTGGTATTCCTGGTCCTCAAGCTTGAGTGCACATGAAATTCATTGGGCAGCTTTTTAAATGTTGATGTCCACACCTCCCCCAAGACAAACTGTCTCAGAGTCTCTGAGGGTGAGACCAGGGATTAGAATTTTATAAAGCTTCTGAGGTGATTTTAATGTGCAGCCAAGTAGAGACGCCCACTACTATATACTTAATTACCTAAATATCTTTAAAAATACAAAGTAAAAAAGTATTACTATTAACTGTTCATAATATTCACAAATGGGTAGAGAAAGACTGCCATAAGGAACAAACGTTCAAAAGAAGAAACCTGAGAGAAGACATAGCTCCCGTACAAATGTCTCTAGTCCACTGCAGTTTAGGCAAAAAGGTGGGCAGTTAATACCAGAACCAGTGGAGGGGGACAAGACCTGTGGCCACAACAGAACAATGGCAGCGATAGATAATTATTCTCTTTCTAAGTGTTACTGAGGTAGGAGGCATGTGTGAGGATTTCATAGAGGCTGAGGTACTTTAGGATTACCTGCATACCTGTATGAGGTCATATGTAAGATAAATTTCTAGAAATGCTATATTAATTGCTGAGTCAGATGGTATGTGCCTCTAAAAGTGAAAGATTAATTTTAAAAGACTTTAAAGGTGAAAGAGAAAAAGCATGATGTGTAGAATAAACATCATACTTCATAGGTAGAAGCAGAGTGGCAGAAAGGGGGTAAGCTGGAGTTAGTCAAGATGGCTGTGTCACCAGGTAGTAGGTACAGAGACTGACATATAAGAAAACTCTCAGTGATTCCAGTTTGACTTTGACCATCCCATTAACCTTCCACCACTGCAACCTCCAGTCATATGCTATGTCCCCATCCTACCACTTACCTAACTCAACAGGCATTGCTAGGGCCCACCTGTTCCCTCTACCCTGACCATGATAGTCTTCTTTCAGGTCACTTCTCACCTGAACCACTGTAACTCTTTTTGTTAACCTCCCAATCTTTTTTTTTTTTTTTTTTTTAAGATGGAATCTCACTCTGTTGCCCAGGCTGGAGTGCCGTCTCGGCTCACTGCAACCTCCGCCTCCCGGGTTCAAGTAATTCACACCTCAGCCTCCCAAGTAGCTGGGATTACAGGTGCCTGCCACCATGCCTGATAATTTTTTTTGTATTTTTAGTACAGATGGGGTTTCACCATATTGGCCAGGCTGGTCTTGAACTCCTGACCTCAAAAGATCCACCTGCCTCGGCCTCCCAGAGTGCTGGGATTACAGGCGTGAGCCACCGCACCTGGCCTAAACCTCCCAATTTATTACCATCCAAAGCTTTCCTAGACATTAGTTTAATATTTTATGTCTTTTTTTTTAGTGTAAATAGCTAATCTGCCATTTATATTCCTAAAGTGGCTATAAATTACCTTCTAGATCAAAGAGCTATTTTTGACAATGATTTTTAAGCCCTGCTGTTTAGCAGGCTTTTAACATACAGTTTAAGATACTTCCTCCACAACATTTTCCCTGTTAATCATTTTCAATCCAATCACATGATCTCCAAATCTACTTAATCCTCCTAACGTAAGCATTCTTCATTCATTCACCCAACAAATACTTACTGAGCATCTATTGTCCGGCACTGGTTTAGATCCTGGGGATAAAGTTCTTGCCCTCAATGAGGAGTTCAGGCAGGGAAGGTACTGGGTGTGAAGGGAAGGCAGGGAGACAGCCAATCAAATTTATCTACAGTGGCTGGATGGTGATAAATGCTATAGAAAAAATAGAGAAAGACAGAGTGATTCCAGGGTATGGTAAGGTATCATTTTCAACTGAGGGTACCATAGAAGGCATCTTTGAAAGGTTAACTTTGGAGCAGAAACCTGAAGGAGGGCAGTAGCCGTTTGGCTATCTGGGAGAAGATGATTCCAGGCAGAGGGAACAAGAACAATGGCTCCAAAGCAGGAATATTTCTGGGCAGACTGAAGCATGGCCAGCAGACCAGTGTGATGAAGCAGTCAGTATGAGAGTGAGCACTAGGAGATGTGTACATAAGAAACTTGTCTTATGACATTTTTTGGTTTAGAGGATTGATATATAAAGCCACTAAACAGTTTTACTCAATTTTAAGACTCAAAGTTAAATAATGATCAAGGTAGAATACCCAAGATTACGCCTGCAGCGATCCATTACTGAAGCATAGGGAAGGTGCCCACCACAAGACAGAAAGTTCCAGAAGTTACATCTGTGGGAAAATTCCCAGGGGCTGATGGTCCCCAGGCTTGTGAAGGAGGAGAGAGAGATGCTGCCATGGAGTTGTCTAAAGAAGTTGTACAGAACTTCCAGCATCACATATCATCAAGGACTTTGCCTCTATTTCTTTCTCTCCTTCTAAAAATTTCTATTCAGCTTGCTGGAGAAAGTTTCTTAATAATGGAAAACAATGTAAAAGATGTGCTTTATTTAAAAAGCTTACTAGGGCATATCTATTTCATCAAATGAAGGCTCTGTCTATTTACAATGATTGTTTGCTAGTGTGCTTTGTTTTTCCGTATTAAGTTTAGCATTAAAAAAAGTTTTCCCAGTGGAGCCAAGATGGCCGAATAGGAATAGCTCCGGTCTCCAGCTCCCAGCCCCAGCGACACAGAAGACGGGTGATTTCTGCATTTCTGCTTGAGGTACCGGTTTCATCTCACTAGGGAGTGCCTAACAGTGGGTGCAGGACAGTCGGTGAAGCGCACTGTGCGCGAGCCGAAGCAGGGCGAGGCATTGCCTCACTCGGGAAGCACAAGGGGTCAGGGAGTTCCCTTTCCTAGTCAAAGAAAGGGGTAACAGACGGCACCTGGAATATCGGGTCAGTCCCACCCCAATACTGCGCTTTTCCAACGGGCCTGGAAAACGGCACACTAGGAGATTGTGTCCCGCACCTGGCTCGGAGGGTCCTATGCCCACGGAGTCTCGCTGATTGCTAGCACAGCAGTCTGAGATCAAGCTGCAAGGCAGCAGCGAGGCTGGGGGAGGGGCGCCCGCCATTGCCCAGGCTTGCTTAGGTAAACAAAGCAGCCAGGAAGCTCGAACTGGGTGGAGCCCACCACAGCTCAAGGAGGCCTGCCTGCCTCTGTAGGCTCCACCTCTGGGGGCAGGGCACAGACAAACAAAAACTCAGCAAGAACCTCCACAGACTTAAATGTCCCTGTCTGACTGACAGCTTTGAAGAGAGTAGTGGTTCTCCCAGCACGCAGCTGGAGATCTGAGAACGGACAGACTGCCTCCTAAAGTGGGTCCCTCACCCCTGAGCAGCCTAACTGGGAGGCACCCCCCCAGAAGGGAAAGACTGACACCTCATTCAACCGGGTACTCCTCTGAGACAAAACTTTCAGAGGAACTATCAGACAGCTGAATTTGTGGTCTCACGAAAATCTGCTGTTCTGCAGCCACCGCTGCTGACACCCAGCCAAACAGGGTCTGGAGTGGACCTCCAGTAAACTCCAACAGACCTGCAGCTGAGGGTCCTGTCTGGTAGAAGGAAAACTAACAAACAGAAAGGACATCCACACCAAAAACCCATCTGTGCATCACCATCATCAAAGACAAAAAGTAGATAAAACCACAAAGGTGGGGAAAAAAACAGAGCAAAAAAACTGGAAACTCTAAAAAACAGAGCACCTCTCCTCCTCCAAAGGAACGCAGTTCCTCACCAGCAACGGAACAAAGCTGGATGGAGGATGACTTTGATGAGTTGAGAGAAGAAGGCTTCAGACGATCAAACTACTCTGAGCTATGAGAGGAAATTCAAAACAATAGCAAAGAAGTTAAAAACTTTGAAAAAAAATTAGAAGAATGGATAACTAGAATAACCAATGGAGAGAAGGGCTTAAAGGAGCTGATGGAGCTGAAAGCCAAGTTTCGAGAGCTACGCGAAGATTGCAGACGCCTCAGTAGCAGATGCGATCAACTGGAAGAAAGGGTATCACTGATGGAAGATGAATGAAATGAAGAGAGAAGGGAAGTTTAGAGAAAAAAGAATAAAAAGAAATGAACAAAGCCTCCAAGAAATTTGGGACTGTGTGAAAAGACCAAACCTACATCTGATTGGTGTGCCTGAAAATGATGGGGAGAATGGAACCAAGTTGGAAAACACTCTGCAAGATATTATCCAGGAGAACTTCCCCAATCTAGCAAGGCAGGCCAGCATTCAGATTCAGGAAATACAGAGAACACCACAAAGATACTCCTCGAGAAGGGCAACTCCAAGACACATAATTGTCAGATTCACCAAAGTTGAAATGAAGGAAAAAATGTTAAGGGCAGCCAGAGAGAAAGGTCGGGTTACCCACAAAGGGAAGCCCATCAGACTAACAGCTGATCTCTCAGCAGAAACTCTACAAGCCAGAAGAGAGTGGGGGCCGATATTCAACATTCTTAAAGAAAAGAATTTTCAACCCAGAATTTCCTATCCAGCCAAACTAAGCTTCATAAGGGAAGGAGAAATAAAATACTTTACAGACAAGCAAACGCTGAGTGATTTTGTCACCACCAGGCCTGCCCTAAAAGAGCTCCTGAAGGAAGCACTAAACATGGAAAGGAACAACCGGTACCAGCCACTGCAAAAACATGCCAAATTGTAAAGACCATCGAGGCTAGGAAGAAACTATAGCAACTAACGAGCAAAATAACCAACTAACATCATAATGACAGGATCAGATTCACACATAACAATATTAACGTTAAATGTAAATGGGCTAAATGCTCCAATCAAAAGACACAGACTGGCAAACTGGATAAGGAGTCAGGACCCATCAGTGTGCTGTATTCAGGAAACCCATCTCACGTGCAGAGACACACATAGACTCAAAATAAAGGGATGGAGGAAGATCTATCAGGCAAATGGAAAACAAAAAAAAGGCAGGGGTTGCAATCCTAGTCTCTGACAAAATAGACTTTAAACCAACAAAGATCAAAAGAGACAAAGAAGGCCATTACATAATGGTAAAGGGATCAATTCAACAAGAAGAGCTAACTATCCTAAATATATATGCACCCAAACACAGGAGCACCCAGATTCATAAAGCAAGTCCTCAGTGACCTACAAAGGGACTTAAACTCCCACACAATAATAATGGGAGATTTTAACACCCCACTGTCAGCATTAGACAGATCAACGAGACAGAAAGTTAACAAGGATATCCAGGAATTGAACTCAGCTCTACATAAAGTGGACCTAATAGACATCTACAGAACTCTCCACCCCAAGTCAACAGAATATACATTTTTTTCAGCACCACACCACACCTATTCCAAAATTGACCACATAGTTGGAAGTAAAGCTCTCCTCAGCAAATGTCAAAGAACAGAAATTATCACAAACTGTCTCTCAGACCACAGTGCAATCAAACTAGAACTCAGGATTAAGAAACTCACTCAAAACCACTCAACTACATGGAAACTGAACAACCTGCTCCTGAATGACTATTGGGTACATAATGAAATGAAGGCAGAAATAAAGATGTTCTTTGAAACCAACGAGAACAAAGACACAACATACCAGAATCTCTGGGACACATTCAAAGCAGTGTGTAGAGGGAAATTTATAGCACTAAATGCCCACAAGAGAAAGCAGGAAAGATCCAAAATTGACACCCTAACATCACAATTAAAAGAACTAGAAAAGCAAGAGCAAACACATTCAAAAGCTAGCAGAAGGCTAGAAATAACTAAAATCAGAGCAGAACTGAAGGAAATAGAGACACAAAAAACCCTTCAAAAAATTAATGAATCCAGGAGCTGGTTTTTTGAAAAGATCAACAAAATTGATGGACCGCTAGCAAGACTAATAAAGAAGAAAAGAGAGAAGAATCATATAGATGCAATAAAAAACGAAAAAGGGGATATCACCACCGATCCCGCAGAAATACAATCTACCATCAGAGAATACTACAAACACCTCTATGCAAATAAACTAGAAAATCTAGAAGAAATGGATAAATTCCTCGACAAATACACCCTCCCAAGACTAAACCAGGAAGAAGTTGAATCTCTGAATAGACCAATAACAGGTTCTGAAATTGTGGCAATAATCAATAGCTTACCAACCAAAAAGAGTCCAGGACCTGATGGATTCACAGCTGAATTCTACCAGAGGTACAAGGAGGAACTGGTACCATTCCTTCTGAAACTATTCCAATCGATAGAAAAAGAGGGAATCCTCCCTAACACATTTTATGAAGCCAGCATCGTCCTGATACCAAAACCTGGCAGAGACATAACCAAAAAAGAGAATTTCAGACCAATATCCTTGATGAACATTGATGCAAAAATCCTCAATAAAATACTGGCAAACCGAATCCAGCAGCACATCAAAAAGCTTATCCACCATGATCAAGTGGGCTTCATCCCTGGGATGCAAGGCTGGTTCAACATACGCAAATCAATAAATGTAATCCAGCATATAAACAGAACCAAAGACAAAAACCACATGATTATCTCAATAGATGCAGAAAAGGCCTTTGACAAAATTCGACAACGCTTCATGCTAAAAACTCTCAATAAATTAGGTATTGATGGGATGTATCTCAAAATAATAAGAGCTATCTATGACAAACCCACAGCCAATATCATACTGAATGGGCAAAAACTGGAAGCATTCCCTCTGAAAACTGGCACAAGACAGGGATGCCCTCTCTCACCGCTCCTATTCAACATAGTGCTGGAAGTTCTGGCCAGAGCAATCAGGCAGGAGAAGGAAATAAAGGGTATTCAACTAGGAAAAGAGGAAGTCAAATTGTCCCTGTTTGCAGATGACATGATTGTATATCTAGAAAACCCCATTGTCTCAGCCCAAAATCTCCTTAAGCTGATTAGCAACTTCAGCAAAGTCTCAGGATACAAAATTAATGTACAAAAATCACAAGCATTCTTGTACACCAATAACAGACAAACAGAGAGCCAAATCATGAGTGAACTCCCATTCACAATTGCTTCAAAGAGAATAAAATACCTAGGAATCCAACTTACAAGGGATGTGAAGGACCTCTTCAAGGAGAACTACAAACCACTGCTCAATGAAATAAAAGAGGATACAAACAAATGGAAGAACATTCCATGCTCATGGGTTGGAAGAATCAATATTGTGAAAATGGCCATACTGCCCAAGGTAATTTATAGATTCAATGCCATCCCCATCAAGCTACCAATGACTTTCTTCACAGAATTGGAAAAAACTACTTTAAAGTTCATATGGAACTAAAAAAGAGCCCGCATCGCCAAGTCAATCCTAAGCCAAAAGAACAAAGCTGGAGGCATCACGCTACCTGACTTCAAACTATACTACAAGGCTACACTAACCAAAACAGTATGGTACTGGTACCACAACAGAGACATAGATCAATGGAACAGAACAGAGCCCTCAGAAATGATGCCGCATAGCTACAACTATCTGATCTTTGACAAACCTGACAAAAACAAGAAATGGGGAAAGGATTCCCTATTTAATAAATGGTGCTGGGAAAACTGGCTAGCCATATGTAGAAAGCTGAAACTGGATCCCTTCCTTACACCTTATACAAAAATTAATTCAAGATGGATTAAAGACTTATATGTTAGACCTAAAACCATTAAAATCCTACAAGAAAACCTAGGCAATACCATTCAGGACATAGGCGTGGGCAAGGACTTCATGTCTAAAACACCAAAAGCAATGGCAACAAAAGCCAAAATTGACAAATGGGATCTCATTAAACTAAAGAGCTTCTGCACAGCAAAAGAAACTACCATCAGAGTGAACAGGCAACCTACAGAATGGGAGAAAATTTTTGCAACCTACTCATCTGACAAAGGGCTAATATCCAGAATCTACAATGAACTCAAACAAATTTACAAGAAAAAAACAAACAACCCCATCAAAAAGTGGGCAGAGGACATGAACAGACACTTCTCAAAAGAAGACATTTATGCAGCCAAAAAACACATGAAGAAATGCTCATCATCACTGGCCATCAGAGAAATGCAAATCAAAACCACAGTGAGATACCATCTCACACCAGTTAGAATGGCCATCATTAAAAAATCAGGAAACAACAGGTGCTGGAGAGGATGTGGAGAAATAGGAACACTTTTACACTGTTGGTGGGACTGTAAACTAGTTCAACCATTGTGGAAGTCAGTGTGGCGATTCCTCAGGGATCTAGAACTAGAAATACCATTTGACCCAGCCATCCCATTACTGGGTATATACCCAAAGGACTATAAATCATGCTGCTATAAAGACACATGCACACGTATGTTTATTGCGGCACTATTCACAATAGCAAAGACTTGGAACCAACCCAAATGTCCAACAACGATAGACTGGATTAAGAAAATGTGGCACATATACACCATGGAATACTATGCAGCCATAAAAAATGATGAGTTCGTGTCCTTTGTAGGGACATGGATGAAACTGGAAAACATCATTCTCAGTAAACTATTGCAAGGACAAAAAACCAAACACCACATGTTCTCACTCATAGGTGGGAAATGAACAATGAGAACTCATGGACACAGGAAGGGGAACATCACACTCCGGGGACTGTTGTGGGGTGGGGGGAGGGGGGAGGGACAGCATTAGGAGATACACCTAATGCTAAATGACGAGTTAATGGGTGCAGGAAATCAACATGGCACATGGATACATATGTAACAAACCTGCACATTGTGCACATGTACCCTAAAACCCTAAAGTATAATAAAAAAAATAAATAAAAGTTTTCCCAATTTAAATTTTAATGTTTTGTAACTGCTTTTTAATTTAATAGTATACTGTGAATATATGCCCATCATTAAATACACTAGATCATTTTTTAAAAGGTTTCCTATTCCACAGATCCCAGAGATATGTGTAGTGTCACATATATTGTAACCTGAGAATATGGCATGAATAATTGGTATTCAAATTAGTTTTCTAGTTTTTCAAGTCAATCAAGTATAAGTTCTGCACTCAGACTAAAAGCTGACAGTTTGACTCACCCTGCACATCATAGAGACACAACACAGGATACTCTTATGATCTCAATGGTCAACCTATAACAGATTCCTATCAAATGATCAAAGAACTCATCGAAGTTGTAGATTCATCAATGCAGATTTTTAGATTAATCCAAAAACGAATCATTTGATCAAAGAGTTCAGCAATAAAAAACAAGCGAGGAGAAAATAATGTTAAATAGCAATGCAAAGACTAAATATAAAGACTTACGCATTACAAAGTTGTGGTAATTGATGTAGCAAGAAACTTGTGAAAACTCAGAAGCGTGCTATTTACCCGGGAAACATACTTTTTCCTTACTTCATTGTTTTTTCCAGTTTCCCTCTTCACTTTATGCAGTCCCACAAACATCTTTAAAAGGTCGCATGTTGCTTCTGCAGTTGCATTTCAGTCCTATAAAAGAAGCAGCACATCATCACTTTATGAGAAAACATTTTAGGAGGCTGAGTTATCCAATCTCATCAGTCTCCTTTC
Organism: Hylobates moloch; assembly: GCF_009828535.3. NCBI lineage: Eukaryota > Metazoa > Chordata > Mammalia > Primates > Hylobatidae > Hylobates > Hylobates moloch. The sequence goes on along the minus strand of NW_026652296.1, from coordinate 19,474,798 downwards.
CTAATTCATTCACACCAGAACCATACATAAACAGAAAAACCAGTGAGACAAGGGTGAAAAAGAGGTTATCGAAATACAAACTAGCAATTTGAAATTATTAAAATTCCTAGTAGAAATAAAGCAAACTCAATGGTCTCTGATAACAGATCAGAACAAAATCTGTAATTTTAACGCTCTTTCCACCAATGAGTTTCCACGTCTCTCTCCTAAGTTTGAGACAGCTTGGCAGAAATAATACTAACAGATGTGTTGCTTTATAACTTCAAGGATGTGCTATTTTCTGATGTTCTTCCATTCGGGTTTTCCTGGTATGGATTCTAGAGGTACAAAAATGGCTCACTGTGAGTTCCAGGCCAAGGAACTGTTTTCATCTCTGTCTCTGACCATTACCCTTATTTCATCATGGGCACTTTCAGTAAATGAATGAGACAGTAACTATGTTTTCAACAGACAACCAGAGATGCTTCATGGGATCTTAAAATTACATGGGAAACAGCTGAAAAACCACTACTTTTGAGTTCTTATTTCTTTCTTGAAGAATTATCTTTGGTTGAGATGCCCATTAGCAGTAAAATGGTCCCAAAGCGAGTATACCAGAAGGTCTCAGAACTTCCAACAGACATCTAGGCATTGGTACACTAGACTCTAGTGTATCATGACTAGAGCATCATGACTATGAGCATCCATGAATGTATACAGGTTTGCCCCTCAAAAAAAAAAAAAAAAAATCCCTCACCCAAGTGGCCTAACTTCTTAACATCAGCATCTTATGTCTTTAACATACACCTATCTAGCTTTACACTGCATCAGGGATTGTTCTAAGAGCTTTAAATACATTAATCCAATCCTTACAATGACGCTATGAGGTTGATTCTATATTCTAGTCACCCAGATGAGGAAACTTGTTAGTTAAATTACCCAAAGAAAGCATTATGTTAAGGCCGGGTACGGTGGCTCACGCCTGTAATCCCAGCACTTTGGGAGGCCGAGGCAGGTGGATCACGAGGTCAGGAGTTCGAGATGGCCTGACCAACATGGTGAAACCCCGTCTCTACTAAAAACAGCTGGGCACGGTGGTGCACGCCCTGTAATCCCAGCTACTCCGGGGGCTGAGGCAGAAGAATTACTTGAACCCAGGAGGTAGCGGTTGCAGTGAGCCAAGATCGCACCGCACCACTGCACTCCAGCCTGGGCAACTGAGCGAAACTCCATCCAAAAAAAAAAAAGGCCGGGCGCAGTGGCTCATGCCTGTAATCCCAGCACTTTGGGAGGCCAAGGTGGGCGGATCACGAGGTCAGGTGATTGAGACCATCCTGGCTAACACGGTGAAACCCTATCTCTACTAAAAATACAAAAAAATTAGCTGGGTGTGGTGGCGGGCACCTGTAGTCCCAGCTACTCGGGAGGCTGAGGCAGGAGAATGGCGTGAACCTGGGAGGTGGAGCTTACAGTGAGCCGAGATCGCACCACTGTACTCCAGCCTGGTTGACACAGCGAGACTCTGTCTCAGAAAAAAAAAAAAAGTATTATGCACTATGCACTATGCTGCTGTTCATAGTCAGAGGTACCTGGGCAAATATAACTGTGCAGTAAGCTACAGTGTCATCCATCTATTTCACTTTTTCTACTTCTGTCCTGGTATGCCTAAAGTAGCTCAATGTCTAGTGAATTAGCTCTTGAAAATTTCTCCTTATTAATAATTTACTGAGAAACAACTTCTAATTCTCCCTAACTTAAACCTCATCTTTGCTTATTTTTTGAAAATTATCCTTTGGGAGGCTGAGAGGATAGACTGAGGCCAGGAGTTCAAGACCAACCTGGGCACCAGGGTGAGACCACAGTCTCTACAAAAGTTTTCTTTGTTTTTTGTTTTTGAGACAGAGTCTCACTCTGTCCCCAGGCCGGAGTGCAGTGGCGCTATCTCGGCTCACTGCAACCTCCACCTCCCAGGTTCAAGCATTTCTCCTGCCTCAGCCTCCTGAGTAGCTGGGACTACAGGCATGCGCCACCACACTCTGCTAATTTTTGTATTTTTAGTAGAGACGGGGTTTCACCATGTTGGCCAGATGGTCTCGATCTCTTGACCTCGTGATCCACCCACCTCAGCCTCCCAAAGTGCTGGGATTACAGGCGTGAGCCACCATGCCCGGCCTACAAAAGTTTTTTTTTAGAAAAATATCCAGCATGATAGATATTTTCCTATGATTGCCAGATCCCTTCTAACTTTAAAATTGCAACACCCTTACTCAACCAAGGCATTAGAGTTCAGTTGATTGGTTGATTCAGATGATGCCAAAAGCTATGGGTTCAATCCACTGTAAACCAGTTAGCTTTGTTTGCTTCACATCTACAGATTTTTAGTCTGGATGGATGGCATATTTTGGATCATAAGAGGAAGCAGGTAGGAGTGTGGAAGACAACATTTGCTGGAGAAACAAGTCTCCAAAAACAGCACTGACTGTGGGCCAGAAGCAACAGCCTCATTCATAAAGAAAAGTTTCATAATAATTGGCAAAACACTTCTACTTTCTGAGTAAGAAGCTCTTCTCAGATCATTTGCCAGAATATAGCCTAAAGCTCCTCCTTCAAAAAACAAAACAGATGAGATAAAAATAAAAAATTAATGTTTTTCGTTTTTGCACAGGCTCTGCTTGACTGATCTGAATACAATTTTCTTATTCCTGACACCAAGGTCACTGACAATAAAAAAAAAATTTGAAATTATTTTAGAAAGTATCACAAAAATCTCTAGCAATGTAGCATACAAAATCACCAGAAAAACTTGACTGCAATTCCGTAAGTATCTTAGATTCTTTTACAATTCCTTTAAATTTTCATAAAACCAAAAAATTATTCCATCTCCAAATAGTTATTTTAAGCAAGCTTTTTCAAGTTAAATGAAGGAAACAATATCAGACCAATGTGGTCTGATAAATTTTAAAACAACCCAGACCCACTCAAGGTAGAAGCTTTACCAGTTTCAACAAATAAAAATGAAAAAGTGAAACTATATTCTTTAATTGTTAGTTTAGGGAGAAACCTACTTGGGATCATCTGTCTTCACGTTTTCCTGTTGAGAGCTGGAAAGAACTTCCCAATGTACAAAGTACATGGGTTCTAACAGTCACAGGGTAACTATGACAGCAAAGCCACAGTTATCTGTGAGATCACAGAAATTATATGATGTAATTTTAAAAATTGAAAATTCACATAACGTAATATTAACCATTTTTAAATGGACAATTCAGTGGCATTTAGCACATTCACAGTATTGTGCAACCATTACATCTACCTAGTTCCAAAATATTTTCATCACCCCAAAATGAACCTTGTACTCATTAAGCAGTCACTTCTATTCCTCCTCCTCCTCCTCCTCCAACTCCTGACAACCACTAATATGCTTTATGTCTCCATAAAATTACCTCTTGTGGATATTTCATATAAATGCAATCAAACAACATGTGACCTTTTGGGTTGGCTTTCACTCTGCATAATGTTTCAAAGTTAATCTACATTGCAGCATGCATCAGTACTTCATTCCTATTTATGGCTGAAAAATATTCCACTGTATAGGCCGGGCGCGGTGGCTCACGCTTGTAATCCCAGCACTTTGGGAGGCCGAGGCAGGCGGATCACGAGGTCAGGAGATCGAGACCACAGTGAAAAAAAAAAAAAAAAAAAAACAAAAAATTAGCCGGGCTGGTGGGGGGCCTATAGCCCATTACTCGAAGCGAGGCGGAGAAGAACCGGACGTCTCAAAAAAAAAAAAAAAAAATATTCCACTGTATAGATGTACATCTTGCTCATCCATTCATTCATTGATAGACATTTGGGTTGTTTCCATCTTTTGGCTATTGTGAATAGTGTTGCCATGAACATGAATGTACAAGTATTTGTCTGAATACCTGTTTTCAATTACTGGACATATAACCAGGAGTGGAATTGCTGGGTCATATGGTAATTCTATATGGAAGTTTTTGAGGAACTACTAAACTGTTTTCCACAGTGGCTTCACCATTTTACATTCCCACCAGCAAAGTACAAGGTTCTAATTTCTCCACATTCTCATCAATGCTTATAATTTTCCATTTTTGTTTTGTTTTTAAAGTATAGACATCTTAGTGGGTGTGAAATGGTATATCATTGTGGCTTTGATTTGCATTTCCTTAATGACCAATGACCCAGGAAATCTTTTCATATGTTTCTTGGCCATTTGCATATCTTTAGAAAATGTCTATTCAAGTCCCTTGCCCATATTTTAATTGGGTTATCTTTTCTGTTGTTGTTAAGAGTTTTTGTTTTGTTTTGTTTGTTTTTTAACAGATTTGCAGATATCTCCTCCCATTCTGCAGGTTGCCTTTCCACTTACTTGATAGTGTCCTTTGCTGCAAAATTCTAACATTTGATGCAGTCCAATTTGTCTATTTTTTCTTTCATTGCTTGTGCTTTTGGTGTCTTTCTAAGAATCCATTACCAAATCCAAGGTCATGAAGATTTACCCTTATGTTTTCTTCTAAGAGTTTATAGTCTTACCTCTTATAATTAGTTCTTTGGTCCATTTTGAGTTAATTTTATTATGTGTGGGGTCCAACTTCATTCTTTTGCATATAGATATCCAGTTGTACCTGCACCATTTGTTAAAGAGATTGTCCTTTCCCCAGTGAATCATCTTGGCACTGTTCTCAAAGATGACAGATGTACAGGTTTATTTCTGGACTCTGTTTTATTCCATTGATCTATATGTCTATTCTTATACCTATACCTATTTTGATTATTGTAGTTTTGTAGTATCTTTTGAAATTGGGAAGCATGAATACTCCAACTTTGTTTTTCTTTTTCAAGATTGTTTTGACTATTCAGGGTCCCTTGCAATGCTATATGAATATTAGGATCAGCTTTCCTATTTCTGCAGAAATAGCTACTGGAATTTTGGTCGAGATTGCACTGAATCTTTACATCACTTTGAGTAGTACTGCCATCTTTATAATACTAAGTATTCTAATCCATGGATGTCTTTCCATTGTATGACGTAATGTTAAGGTTATTTTAAAACGTCCTTGATAAGGTGATACACTAACTTCTTTAGTTGTCTGTATCGCTATGGTAATTTACTAATATCCTGGAGTATGTCACAAATACGAAGTTTACACTTGCCCTTGGTAATCCAAAATTCATACTCCAGAGAATGCGTGTAAATTATGTAACGTCTGTTTTGTTTGCTTTGGGCTATGGAAAAGGTCAGAACTTAAGGATTTTCATTTTCCTGATTTATAATTAAGTTTCATTATCTTCAGTTCCCAGTAGAGGAACAGAGATGCATGAAGCTTATTTGTTCACTGATAAGAGTTAAGTTGTTTAACAGACTTTGCAGAATGGTATCAGGAACTCTTTTTCATGTAGTTCAAATCCACCCAAATTGATTATGTCACATTAGCTACTTTGCCAAAGATTCTGCTCACAGAAGCTTGAGAGTCAGAGCTTAAAGTATCAACTATAATTGGACAGGGTGTCGGTTGGAGAGGAAGGGTTTTACAAGTCTTTAAAATTTTTTGGCTAAAGTCTGTGAGACAACAATCACTTGATATTATAAAGGTAACTTGAGCTGGATACAATCTGTTTTTTGCTCACACAACAAAAATTAGAACTGAAGATAACACAATAACCCAGGAAACATCACTGTGGAGTTTTCTAAGACTCGCAATTGCAAGGAAAGTATGTATTCCCCTAAAATAAAAGTCATTTGAAACCATCTGAGTGAGGGGCAGTGATTGCCTCAGTTGTGATGTTTGGTGTCAACTCTTCAAAGCTTCAGTTTGCACCTCCTCTCAATGTACAAGCTACATGAAACTCATAGTCCAAGGTGATCCAGCAACATCAGAAAGGATCTTAAGAATCAAACTGGGCCAGGCGTGGTGGCTTACACCTGTAATCCCAGCCTTTTGGGAGGCCAAGGCAGGTAGATCAACTGGGGTCAGAAGTTTGAGACCAGCCTGGCTAGCATGGTGAAACCCTGTCTCTACTAAAAATACAAAAATTCGCCAGGCGTGGAGGTGGGCACCTGTAATTCCAGCTACTTGGGAGGCTGAGGCAGGAGAATCACTTGAACCCAGGAGGCAGAGGTTGCAGTGAGCTGAGATCGTGCCATTGCACTCCAGCCTGGGCGACAAGAGTGAAAATCCTCCCCATAAAAAAAAAAAAAAAAAAAAAAAGAAAATAAACTGTTTATAAATACCTTCAGTCAGAAAATACCATCTGTTGAAATAAACAACCACCAAATCGCAGGAAAAAGAAATCCAATTCCATATATTTTGTGATCTATAATGAAACTAAAAGCAATGAAAATATCATCTGGCAGGTGCTCAGGGTCAGTGCTTTGGCAGAGCATGTTAGCTAATGTAAAATTTGAATTTCTGAGTCAATGTTTATTTTTTGTTTTCACCAGGAAGTTTAAGTTGAAGAGGCCAAGGGAAAAAAAAAAAAATAGGCCCAGGCAAGAAATGGGGGCCAGAATGGTAACCAGGTAAAAATCTGATGCAGTGACGCAACAGACAACAGTCCAGTGATGAGAACTGGGTTAGGACGGACATACGGTGGACTCCTGCTGGCTGAGTCTGATGCCAAGCAATCAGCACAGTGAGCAAGGCTGATCAGCATAACATCCGTAGAAGACTCACTCTCATGGCATGAGTTTTGCCACAAATTCTTCCAGAACTGGAAAGCCCTTCTAACATGGCAAGTGGAGAGGACTTCCTATTATTTGGTCTTACCACTGCCTGATGAGGGTCCTATCTTTAGGGCCCACACAATTTCCGATCTTCTAAGAGTGTCTTCAACACGCTAACTGAATGACTGTACTTCTCCCTCTCCATTTCTTCAGCTCTAGTTGCACTCAGTTAACCTGAACTCTGTGTGAAGATTCAGAGGACAGAAGAAATACAAAAAATAAAAATAAATTTACAAAAACACCAAACAAAGATTCGGAGGATGGGTTGGATACAGAGGCAGTGTCCAAAGAAACAGGATAAAGGCCACATTCTCTTTGGTTGGTGGTGGCATAGAGGAAAATGAACTCTACAAGGAATGAGATAGGAGAGGAGGTGCTGTGCCCTGTCTGTCGCAGAAAGAGGCATCCTGGGCCTCTCAAACCCAGAGCTGAGAATTCCTGTTCTTAGGGAGTATGCTCAATACCTGAATGTATGATAGCCACTTGAGTCTGTGGGATTTTTTTTTGTTTTCCAGTTATCAAGTATGTCCCCCAACCCCACCCTTAAGAGTCTGTTTTTCTTTTTCTTTTTTCTAAATGCAGCTCATGTTAGAAAAGCAGTCAGGGAAGTACTTTAAGAGTATATCCTAGTACTCCTTAGCCTGAAGCCTCTGTAAAAGAGAGCCCAGATAAGGCACTTCAGGGACATTTGCTGCAAGGCTGCTGGGGAGAGGAAGTGCCCCGCCTCACTCTCAGTATCGTCAAGGCTCAGCGTTTTGAGTAACCTCTCTGTCTCAAAACAACTGCTGTGATTTGATCCAATGTGGTAGTGGCTCTCTTGGTCTCTAATTGGGTGCCCTGAGCTCTCTCAATGCTTAGCTCTTTTTTTCTTTCTGTAAAGGGAGTTTTCAGTTAATTTGCAGGCCTGCCGTTCTGTGCCCAAGAGCTGAACTCTTGAGGCGTCCGCCTGGGACTTGGCGGGCTCACTTTAGTTTTGTTTTCTGTTCTCTTTGTGGTGGTCTTAGTTATAAGCGCCTGGAAACAAGCCCTTAACTGCAGGGCAAATGCTTGCTTCACAAGCCCTGCTAGACAGGAAAAAGGAGGAGGAAAGCACACTGGGGTTTATCACATAGCTACAAACTATCTCCAATTTTTAAATAGCCAAAACCTGGACACATCCCACATATCTGTCAGCATAAGAATAGATTTTAAAAATTGTGATATTAATACAATGGAATATTACTCAGCAAGAAAAAGAAGTATGTTTCTGATACATGTCATGGATAAATCTCAAAAGCATGGTGAGCAAGATAAGTTAGATATAAAATAAAATGTGGAGTTCTAGAAAAGACAAAATTTCTGGTGGTAAAAATCACAATAGAAATTACCTTTGAATGGTGAAGACAGACAAGACAGCATGAGGAGGGAACTTTTCTAGAGTGGCAAGAATGTTCTGTATACTGATTGGGAGTGGTGTTTACATGAGTATAAACATTTGACAAAAACTTTACCAGGCAAGGTGGGGTGTACTTGTAGTCCCAGTTCTTGGGAGGCTGAAGCAGGAGGACTGCTAGAGCCCAGGAGTTTAAGGTCAGCCTGGACAACATGGCAAGACCCTATCTCTTACAAAAGAAACAAACTTATTCAACTATATACTTTTTTAAAATGACACAAACATTTTTGTAACATTTTTTAATGGCACAAAGTCAGTTTTCCATCATGTTGCATCTACGTGGCTAATATTTTGAGAAAAAGGTATATTTTTAAAGTATTTGATATACTCAAATATACCTCTTGAAGCAAACATAAATCTCTTTAAAGCAGTATGTAACTTTATATTGAGTTCAATTAATTCTTAAGACTGAATTACAGAGAGAATTCTCTCAAATTTCTCTTGCCCTACTCTCCATGTTAATTTTCTTTTTCTTTTTTTTTTTTTTTTTTTTGAGACAGAGTCTCGCTCTGTCGTCCAGGTTGGAGTGCAGTGGCGTGATCTCGGCTCACTGCAAGCTCCACCTCCCAGGTTCAAGCCATTCTCCTGCCTCGGCCTCCCGAGTAGGTGAGACTACAGGCGCTCACTACCATGCCTGGCTAATTTTTTGTATTTTTAGTAGAGATGGGGTTTTACCTTGTTAGCCAAGATGGTCTCGATCTCCTGACCTCGTGATCCACCCGCCTCGACCTCCCAAAGTGCTGGGATTACAGGCGTGAGCCACCATGCCCAGCCCCCTCCATGTTAAATATTTTAAGCATGTTTTAAAAGCAGAAAGTATAGTGTAGGGGATGGAAAGATTAAGTGTGGAAAAAAAAAACTCCCCTGATTACAAAAGCAATACGCTTTCAATATAAGCAAACCGGAAAATACAAAGGAGTAGAGAAGATTATAACTAGGGGAGGCTGGGTGTGGTGGCTCAAGCCTAGGATTGTACTTTGGGAGGTCGAGGTGGGCGGATCACTTGAGGCCAGAAATTCGAGACTTGCCTGGCCAACGTGGTGAAACTACGTCTCTACTAAAAATACAAAAATTAGCTGGGTGTTGGGGGTAACACTTGTAGTCCCAGCTACTCGGGAAGCTGAGGCAGGAGAACTGCTTGAACTAGGGAGGCAGAGGTTGCAGTGAGCAGAGATTGTGCCACTGTAACTCCAGCCTGGGTGACAGAGACCCTGTCTCGACCAAAAAAAAAAAAAAAAGATTATAGTTGGGAGAAAGCTCATATAAGCCAAAACTATCCACTACCAAAATATAAGCACTATCAACATTCTGATGCACACACATGTGCACATGCACAATTTTAACCATACTGGGATCATACTGCACATATTGGTATTTTTTCTCAAATATAGGTCTGATAAACATCTCATGTTATTGAGCGTTCTTTGCATCTTTTATTACTACTGAGGTTAAATCTTTTCATGTGATTAGTGGCCATTCATATTTCTTTGTGGAACAGCTTGGTAATTTAGAAAACAATACCAATATTTTCCTGAATATAGTTATTGTAGATATATATGGAAAATACAGAAGAGTATAAGACTATAGAGGAAAAAATTCACATAAATCATAGAAACAATCACTGCTACTAATTTTTACTTTTGTCTGCACAGTTTTGTTTTTGTTTTTGTTTTTGAGACGGAGCCTCCATCACCCAGGCTGGAGTGCAGTGGCTTGATCTGGGCTCACTGCAAGCTCTGCCTCCCGGGTTCATGCCATTCTCCTGCCTCAGCCTCCTGAGTAGCCGGGACTACAGGTGCCTGCCACCACGCCCGGCTAATTTTTTGTATTTTTAGTAAAGACAGGGTTTCACCGTGCTAGCCAGGATGGCCTCGATCTCCTGACCTCGTGATTTGCCCACCTTGGCCTCCCAAAGTTCTGGGATTACAGGCGTGAGCCACTGCACCCAGCCTGTTTTTATTTATTTTATAACATCTTTGTAAATAAACTATTGTCTTCACACATGATTACTTCCTTGAGATGGACTGCCAGAATTTGAATCCTGGGTCAACGAGTATGAAAGTTTTAAAGGCCCGTATTGCCAAACTGCACTGAGTATTATATCACTTTGCATTCCACAAGAAGTATATAAGAATGTTTATACTTCTACATCCTTGTTAGCATTAAATTCTCTTTCTCATATATAATCCTCACCCCTTATATACTCCCCACCACAACCCCTGCTCCACACATACACACAAAAACACACTTCACTAATTTGATACATGAAAAACAGTATCTTACAACTCCAAATGCTTTTTTTTTTTTTAACTAAAAGAATGAAGTAGTTTTTCATTGGGTTAAACCACCTCAAGTTCCTCTTCTGTAAATAGACAGCTAAATTCCTTGAATGTCTGACACTTTTCAGAAGTAACCAAAAAGTATTTGAGGACTTCTTGTTCATCATAAATAATGATTAACTTAGAATGTACTTCTCCCCTCTCTTAAAATGACCAATATAAAAGACTACTTATTAAAATAATATATATTATAAAAATACAAGAGTAATAAGTTCACAGCAGCACAGGATAAACAGGAAAGATACCATCAGAATAGCATGAGGACTTCTGGGCCAAAAGGAGGGGAAATGCCATCAGGACTGACTGAATGACAGCAATACTAAAACGTAAAGGAAATTTTCAATTTGAACCAAGCAAAATAAAGAAACTCTAAAACTGTGAATATAACCATAGAACCCTAGGGGGGAACAAACTCAAATTCAGAGATAAGGGAAGCTGGATGTAGAAGTAGAAGTGAGCCCAGGACTGTCAGGAGAATAATTAGAGGCCTATGGAACAGCTGCATCCTCCAGTGTTCTCAGAAAGGCTAAGCTGTGAGAACAGCTCTCTATAATAAAGTGGAGGATCAGCTGTGGGGGAACCACCCACATAGGTGCTGGGACTACAGAATGAAGAAACAGCACCACAAATGACAATGCACACACCCACCCAGAAGGCAGCTGACTGAACTCCTGGAGGCATATTCCTGGTACTTAGCAGGACCAGCGCTCCTGTACTCTGAATTCACTTCTGGAAGAATAATTCCCACTTGTGCTGAGAGAACCCACTACAGTTACCACTCTGATCAGACAATCAAAGAGTTCTCAATCCTGGATGCACATCAGAATCATCTGCTGAGCTTTTTAGAAATACCAATTAATTGCCTGGGCCCCACCACAATCCAATTGTACCAGTATTTATAGAGGGAAGAGGGATCCAGGCATTTGTATTTAAATATTCTCCAGATAATTTAATGTGCCCTTAAGTAATAACAAAAACAGAAAAGGAAGCAGAAAATAATTGTAGTATTCTTTGAAAGATCTATTAAGATACCATTTCAAAGATCTACGGAGATACTAAGGGAGAGGAACAATACTAAAAAGTTATTAATGGGGAATAAAAAAACAAAGCTATGTTTTTGTGTGTGTGTTTTTTTTGTTTTTGTTTTGTTTTTAGTAGAGACGGAGTTTCACCATGTTGGCCAGGCTGGTCTCAAACTCCCGACCCTCAAGTGATCCAACCACCTCGCCCTCCCAAAGGGCTGGGATTATAGGCATGAGCCACTGCACCAGGCCAAAAAAATGTCTTAATCCTTCAACAGAGGTCTGAACAGCAAAAGGGGCATAACCAAAGACAAAAGCAGTGATTTAGAAGATCAAACTGATGAATTCTCCCAAACCAAGAAACGGGAAATGAGAGGGGAAAGGAGGATAAATCTAGATGATCCAGTATGTCTAACCTTTTTTTTTTTTTAAAGGAGAGGACAGAGGAAAAGAAATTACCAAAGAAATAATAAGACCAAATAGATCTGAGTTAAAGAGAGATCTGAGCATTAGGTTGAAAGGGTCTGCCAAGTTTACATGGTGTATAACAATATTGAAAAAAACTACCTAAATGTAACTTGGTGAAAATTTTAAATTACAAAATAAAATTGAAATCTAGGAACATGCTACAGTTAGGAAGCATGCTAACTGTAAAAAAAAGGAAAATTGTATTTGCACCAGACTTCTCATCTGTAATTTCAGATGCTAAAACGCAAATGAAGCAATTTCTACAAAGTTTAAAAGGAAAAATAATTTTAAGCATAGACTCTCATATATCCCTAAAACTGTTACTTAAGTATGAAGGCAAAATAAAGTTATCTGGGGATATACAACTGCTCCATGAAGTTCACCACTGTGTACTCTGGGGGTAAGTAGGAAGAGACTCAAAGGTGTACTGTAGCAAATTAAATTTGAATCCAAGAAATAAAAGATGACTTGGGATACAAGAAGCAGTGCTGAACAAAGAAATAGGTTTAAAGCTCTACTCCACAATTATCGATAAAATAGACATTAGGTGAAGTGCAATTGCTAATAAGAATTATTAAACAAAAAAGATATAATGTAGAAAAGTAATGAGAAACTTTGAAAAATAGCTGGGAGTAGGAAAGAGTAGCAGACATAAAATCTTTTATTTGCGGAAGAACCATAGATGGTAATTAAATTTTGATGCTTACAGAGAAAGTTAGGTTCAAATAAAAGGATGACTTCCTCCAGGAACTGGAAGGATGGTGGTGAATGGAGGTGAGCACAAAATGAGGTTAATTAGTCCAAAGCCATGTCACATATCACCTTGCAAACAATGATGGGTGTTTAAACATTTTATCCTAAGTGCAATGGGAAGCCATTTAAAAGTTTTAAGCAGGGGAGTAACATAATTGACTTATGTTTCCAAAAAGATCACTTCGGCTGAAATGTAGAGTGGATGGGAGTGAGTAGCAGCTAAGAGAGAAGGCAGAAGGCTATTGCAGAAGTCCTGGGCTATGATGACAGTGGCCCACATTAGGGTGCTAGCAGTGAAGATGGGTTCCCTATGTGTTACAGGTAGAATCGGTAGTCCTTCTTGTGGACTGGGCATGAGGGACAGAGTTGTTAGGATGACTCCCAGGTTCCTGACTTTAACACCTAAGTCCATGGAGGTGTCATTTACCCCAAGATGAAGAAGACCAGAGAATAAATACATCAGCAAGCTGTCAAAACAATATTAAGTACCCTTTCAGTGCTTGAGCTCTAGACTAATTTTTCATTTAAATTCTAGATCCTGTGATACGCTGCAACTGCCAAAGGCAATCACTTAACTTCTCATCTTCTCTACCAAGTAACAACCTTCCTCAACCACATATTTTTATGCATATTTAACACTGTAGAAGTAATGTCTTAGGGGTCCATTAGACACAATTCATCTTTTTTTTTTTTTTTTTTTTTTGGTGAAGTCTAGCTCTGTCACCAGGCTGGAGTACAGTGGTGCAATCTTGGCTCACTGCAATCTCCGCCTCCAGGATTCAAGCAACTCTCCTGCCTCAGCCTCCTGAGTAGCTGGGATTACAGGCATGCCCCACACTACGCCTGGCTAATTTTTTGTATTTTTAGTAGACACAGGTTTTCACCATGTTGGGCGGGCTATTCTCGAACTCGTGACCTTGTGATCTACCCACCTCGGCCTCCCAAAGTGCTGGGATTACAGGCGTAAGCCACCACACCCAGCCCACAATTCGTCTTTCGATGCCTCTAATGAAGTCCACCTTTAAATGATGGCCAAATATCAAGTCTAAAACCCAGGTACATTGCATGAAGTTAAACTGGGCAAATAAGGAATCTAATAAAATACATGACATCTCATGACTGTTTCTAACATTTCCTAAAGATAATTATTTTGATCAGCTAGAGACTGGTACATGTAATAACACTAAAAATTCACTGCATAGCCAAAGGCTTTCACAACTCTTTATTGTTTTATTTATTTTTTGGAGACAGGGACTTGCTCTGTCGCCCAGGCTGGAGTGCAGTGGCATGATCTTGGCTCACTGCAACCTCCGTCTCCTGGGTTCAAGCCATTCTTATGCCTCAGCCTCCCAAGTAGCTGGCATTACAGGCATACCCCACCATGCCCAGCTAATTTTGTATTTTTAGTAGAGACAGGGTTTTTGCTATGTTGCCCAGGCTGGTCTTGAACTCCTGAGCTCAGGTGATACACTCGCCTTGGCCTTCCGAAGTACTAGTATTACAGGTGTGAGCCACCGTGCCTGGCCTCACAACTCTTTAGACATTGCCATCAGGGTGCATGTGTGTGTGCATTCACATGCCAGTGATTTTCTACACCCTGGAAATGAGAGCCCTCTCCTCCACATCTGTCCAGCTGTGGTAGAGCTTCCCAAAGTCCATAATGCAGCGTTTCAGCTCTCCACTAACTATGCAGTTGAATGACTTCCTATAAAAACAAGGTCACACACCACTAAGGGCAAAAGCAAGTGCATCTCCTGGGGAGACAGTCACTGCACATTAATATCACTTTTATCAGGCTGGGCACGGTGGCTCATGCCTGTAATCCCAGCACTTTAGGAGGCGGAGGCAGGCAGATCATGAGGTCAGGAGATCGAGACCATGCTGGCTAACAACACGGTGAACCCCTGTCTCTACTAAAAATACAAAAAATTAGTCGGGCATGGTGGCAGGCGCCTGTATCCCAGCTACTCGGGAGGCTGATGCAGGAGAATGACGTGAACCCGGGAGGCAGAGCTTGCAGTGAGCCGAGATCGCGCCACTGCACTCCAGCCTGGGCGACAGAACGAGACTGCATCTAAAAAAAAAATCCCTTTAATCTATGGTCACTGTGAGTCAAAGACAAACATGAGGATCACACTCTCCAGTCTCCAACCTAGACTGTCCAGAACCCAGCTCCTCTTAGGAACAGTACATGGATAATTACTTTCAAAAGGTCTTGAGTGGAGAGAAGATGAGGAGAGAAGAGAAAACCTTTTTACTCTCCGTACTTCTGTATCTTTTGGATGGTACAAGTATTAATATATATGCATTGTGTATTATTTATGTAATTTTAAAAAAGAAAAAAAGGAAAGGCTATTAAACAAAAATCTTTCTCAAACCTTTGTGATAGAATGAGTTAGCGTCCCCAGAGTAATGAGAAAATTGCACTTGCTTCATAATGTTTCAATTACCAAATAAGGAATGCCTATTACCTAATTACTTAAGAAGGAATACAGCTGTTTATCAAATAAATGCATTTATAAACATTTGGGTACTTACAAGGTGCCAAGCAGCATGCTATCCTAGACTCTCTCCTCTTCTCAGGCCACTCACTTTCCTTGCTGATCTTCTATTCTCCAATCTTTCAAGTCCCATCTTACATGCCAACTATCCCCAAAGCCAGCTTTCTCTCACCACAGAGCAAGCTGCCCATTAGATATCTGCTCTTGGATGGCCCACTACCCCCTAGGTTCAACATGTCCCAAACCAGAATCATCATCTCCCTTAGGCCTGACCCACTCCTTATGTTGCCCATCTCAGTGTATACCCAAGTGCCCAACCCCTCACCTTTCACCAGTATCCAACAATGGCCAGTTCTCCACTTCCTAAATCTTCAATCTGTCTGTTTGTCCCTACAGTTATATATTTTCTCAAAGGACTGGCCCTTCTCATCAAGACCCCAGCGTTGAAGCTCTCTGCAATCATTTTCCTCACTGTTTCAGGTTTAATCTTTCTCACTAAAAATCTGATTGATTGCTCTCATCCTGGAAAGTTTTCAGGAGCCCTTCATCAAAACCTCAGCATCAAATCTAGGGATGTTATGATCTGGATCTAAGCCTTTATCACCTCTCCATCCTCATCCTCCACCAAGCTAACCATCCCTCTCCCCCAAGCTCCATCCTACCCCCTACACGGCATGCTCTCACTAGCTATGCTTCATTACTTTAGGGTCCCAGATACAAGCATTCACTTGCCTCATAGTTTTTCCTCTTACTATTTGGTTCGCCTTTCCTCCTCCATGTACTTCCCTCTCCCATCCCTTGACTTGGTACACTCTTACTGGTCCTTCAGGTTTCAGCGTAAGCACTTCTTTCTCTAAGAAGCTTTCCCTAACTACCCTTGCTTCTCCCCACTCCAAATACTGGGTCGATGGTCCTTCTGCTTGCCATTCTGTTTTACCCCTCTCATGGAACCTAACATGCTGAACTGTAATTTCTTTTTATTCCTCTGTATCCTCACTAGACTGTAAATTACTTGAGGTGAAGGGTTCTGTCTGCCACTCTTCTCCATGGAAGGCATTTACATCGATATTGGTATATGAATGCCAGCTTACAGAATAAGCATTTCTGGACAAATCATTTACTTACTGAAGCCATTTCAATAGAACCCTGACCTTTTTTAAGGCTAAATACTCAGATTCCAGAGGAAATAATACTAATGTTGGTGTTAGGAAGCCTGTCTTCTAGATGTTGCTGTTATCACCTGTGTGGCCTTGGACATGTCAGTTAACCTGCTTGAGCCTCTGTTTCCCTGTTTACAAAATGAGGGAGCTGAACTAGTTCATTAAAATCTATTTTGTTTATAAAATTCTATAACAGTAAATGCAGCAAGGCATCATTGTCAAATTATTTTCAAGAGAAGTCCAGTTTAATTTACTGTATCAATAAACTGATACCATTTATCAAAATAAAGCAATCAAAACTGGGTAGAAGAAGGGAGAAAACAGTGTAGCAGTTAGAAGCCTGAATTCTAGGGTCAAACCTTCCCAGGTTCTTGTTTTAGCCATGCTGTTCACTAGCTGGTGTTATCTTGGCTGTGCTACTTAATAACTAGTGTTATCATAACAGAGTTACTCAACTTTCATAGCATTAGTTTCTTCATTTGTAAAAGAGAAAACAGCACTAGTGCCTTTCACACAGAACTACTGAGGATTAAATGAGATGATACATACAAAAGGTTTAGCATAGTATGCCTAGTACAGAGTAAACAATCAATAAATGCTATTATCATTCTAAACTATCAGCGAAGAGTTCTTATATTGACAAGGATGAGAAAAATTATAATAGCATCAGAGTAGTAGTCACTGTTGAGAATGCACTTTCTTGAATACTTGTAAAGTCTCTTTTCAATTAAAAATGCAAAAATTACAAAGACAAATAGAAAACATGCTTACTCATTCCCATTACGCAAAATTAGTCACTTATTATTGAAAACGTTAAAAAAAACTTTCAGAAAGATGGCTACTGTCAAGTTTATGAATTGTATCATGGCTGCCTGACTCCTAATCCTTCCTTCTGCATTCATTTTTTGTACTTCCTAAGGGATTTTTTAGCCATGGTCAGTGGATGATAAACTTCAGTCTTTGAAAAAAGCCATTTCACTCACACTCTTGAATTACAGTTAACTTGAGATCTAGTGATAGTTTAACTTGATATCACACTCTTGCATGACAGTTTATTCTCAGTTGACAGTTTTTTCCTCAAAGCACTTTGTTCCATTGTCTTTCAGCCTTGATTGCTACTGTTGAAAAGTCTTCTGTAAGTCATACTTATTATAGTCAAGATTCCTTGTAATTGTTATATGAGAACTCTTGGAATGTTGCTACTCTCTTTCCTTCTCTCTATTATTTTCTTATCTCTGCTCAAAACCCTCCAATGGCTTCCCATTTCAGAGTACAAACAAAAATCCTTTCCATGGGCTAAAAGCCCTGCATGATCTATCTTCCCCACTCCCATTACTCTATAACCTCATCTATTCTCTTCTCCCCTTGATTACTCCACACCTCTGGTAATCACAGAGTTTTGCTCTGTGTCCCCACCCAAATCTCCTCTCGAATTGTAATTCCCACATATCAAAGGAGGGACCTGGTGGGAGGTGATTGGATATGGGGGTGGTTTCTCCATGCTGTTCTTATGATAGTGAGGGAGTTCTCTCACGAGACCTGATTATTTAAAAGTGGCAGTTTCCCCTGAGCTCTCTCTCTCTCCTGCCACCTTGTGAAGATAGTGCCTGCTTCCCCTTCCACCATGACTGTAAGTTGAGGTCTTGTCAGCCATGTGGAACTGTGAATTAATTAAACTGCTTTTGTTTATAAATTACCCAGTCTCAGGTAGTATCTTTGTAGCAGTATAAGAATTAGACAAATACACATGAACTCTGTGCTATCCCTCAAACATGCTGCTGACTTGAGGCCTTTGACTTACTATTCATTCTGATTTGAATAACAGGAATCAATCATTTATCCCAGGAATCCACACCTGTTCCCTTTATCTTCCTCAGAATGCTGCTTAAATATTACTGTTTAGAGAGGCCTCCCCTGACTACACCACCCCAAGTAGCAGTCAGACTCCCATTCTATCATTCTCTATTCCCTTATTCTGCTCTATTTTTCTTTACAGCATGTATTACCATTTGACACATTCTATTTGTTTATAATATGTCTTACCTTCTGTGTTAGGCAGGATCTAAGATGGCCCCTAATGATCTCTGCCTCCTGGTATTCATGCTTTTGTGAAATCTCATCTCCTTGAGTGTAGGCCAGACTTACTGACTCACTTCTAACAAATACAGCAGATATGACGAAACGTCACTTCCAAGATTAAGTCATATAAAGACCATGACTTCCATCCTGGGTTCTGTCTCTTACTTTCTCTTGAATCATGCCCCAAGGGGAAGCCAATACCAAGTCATGAGGCATCCCTACAGATGGGTACTTATGGTGAGAGACTGAGGCCTAGCAACAACCATGTAAGCTTGGTAGTGGGGCCATCCCTGTTCTGAATCAATCCTTTAGATGAGACTGCCTGTTGCCCAGGCTGGTCTTGAACTCATGGCCTCAAGCAATCCACCCACCTTGGCCTCCCAAAGTGGTGGAATTACAGGTGTGAGCCACCGTTCCCAGCCTTTGACTTTAGAGCCACTCATTCATCAATTTGAAATCTCCATGGTGGTAGTGACTTTTTGCTGAATACTATCATCCCTTTTGCCTAGAAAAGTGACAGGCACACAATAGTCACTTAATAAATATCTGCTAAATGAATACATGGTTAAAAATTATATTCTATAATGTTTATTACAAATTTAGAAAATGAAAAGATCTTGAGACGTTTCCCCAGGCAATGCCAAAATTTACTCGAAGGGCAACACACTGGTAGTGCACAGGCAGAAACCAGCCTGCGGAAGACAAATCTTAGCTAGCCAGGATGATATTTTGAAAAAAATTGCATGACAAATAGTGCCCAAAAGTTTGCCATATATGTAACTACCACTCTTGTCTTAAAACTAACAAATTCCTACCTTTACATTATATGCCTATGACCCCTGGTCTATAGTCAGTCATTCTCCATCACTAGAGGTGTTGGAAAATAGCTGCAGGCATTTTCATACTATAAGGGTGGGTATCCTAAATTATCTCTAAAGTGACTTTGAATTTCAGGACCCTATGATTTCATTCATTTAATTGTATGTGTTTTGCAATTATTTAATACTTAGATGTTACATTGAATAGACATATATTTAGAAACTTTTTAGAAGAATCAGCACAATTTGGACATGCTAATTAATGGAATCTAACAAATAGTTTTTTCTTTTTTTGAGACAGGGTCTCACTGTCACTCGGTCTGGAATGCAGTGGCGCAATCATGGCTTCCACGCCAACCTCAACCTCTTGGGCCCAAGTGATACTCCCACCTCAGCCTCTCAAATAGCTGGGACTATAGGCATTCACAACACGTCCAGTTAATTTTTTTTTTTTTTTTTTTGTAGAGACAGAGTCTCACTTTGTTGCCCAGGCTGGTCTCAACTCCTGGGCTCAAGCAATCCCCCCACCTCAGCCTCCCAAAGTGCTGGGATTACAGGCATGAGCCACAGCACTCAGCACAAATATTCTTGAATATATAACCATTTTCAATAATTACCGGGTCATTGGTAAATAACTGTCAGGTGTGTTGCTTAATGTAACTATGCCTCCCATTTCTAGTTCATGAATGAGTGGTTCCAAAGTCACAGTCAAACAGAGAAAAATAACGGTGCACCTTGTTTTACTCCAAATTTGAATTTAAAGTGCTAGTTACATTATCGCACTGGTTACAGAGTAGTGTCTCCCTCAGTACATCTCATTTTATTCATAAAGAAGGCATCTGTCTTTCTTTTAGGTAACATGCCAGGATGTGATCTTATTGTACTAATAAAAGGTTTGGCTATGTCTACCAAACATTCGAAAATATGTCCATTTCCTTTCAGCAGCTTTAACAATGTTATTTAAGACTGTCACTTTTTTTTTTTCCACATAATCCAAGGTGCCAATGAAAGCTCTCTGCCCCCTAGATTGCAAATGCCACCGAGAAATGATCCTGTCTTACTTGGTTCATGGCCACATTCCAAGTGCCTAGCAGAAGCCTGACAAATAGTAGGTGGTCGATAAAAGATTGCTGAAAACATGGAAATAACTAATTTCAATTACATAAGTATGCACTTCTATCCTAGTTGTAGTTTCAACAAAAAGAAACCTAGAAA
This sequence comes from Hylobates moloch, assembly GCF_009828535.3. Lineage (NCBI taxonomy): Eukaryota > Metazoa > Chordata > Mammalia > Primates > Hylobatidae > Hylobates > Hylobates moloch. The sequence goes on along the minus strand of NW_026652296.1, from coordinate 19,454,287 downwards.
CTAAAAACTAATAATAACGCCAAACATTGGGGCAACATTAAAATAAGGGGCTTTCAAGATAACCAATTTGAAAGGAAAGCATTCATATTTGACAAAGTTCCATTATGGTTGTTAGAAAATCTGCTTAGTCTGCAGTCACAACTATAAATTTTATTAAAAGTCACTAGAACTCCACAGTCTTCCTTTAAAAAGACTGTAAGTCTAAAGAGAAGTAAAAGATGAGTAACTGTTTGTGTTACTGAATGCTGATTATGTGCCAGGTACTATGCGTGGCACCTCACACATTCCTATTTATTTATTTATTTATTATTTATTTATTTTGCCAGTACAACAGAATAGATTTTATTTCTTTTAGAGACAGAGTCTCACTCTGTTGCTCAGGCTGGAGTACAGTGGCTATTCACAGGCACGATCCCACTACTGATCTGCATGAGAGTTTTGACCTTCTTCGTTTCTGACCTAGACAGGTTCACTCCTCCTTAGGCAACCTGGGGGTTCCCTGCTCCCAGGAGGTCACCATATTGATGCCAACACAGTGTGGACACCCGACTGGCATAGCGCACTACAGCCCTAACTCCTGGGCTAAAGCGATCCTCCCACCCCAGCCTCCCGAGTAGCTGGGACAACAGGCACATGCTGCTGCACCTGGTCACTTATTTCATTTAATCCTCACAAACATTGTATGAAGCAGAATCTGAGTTATCTCTGTGTCTGATGAGAAAACAGATGCAGAGAGGTGAAGGGACCTGCCTTAGGTCATACAGCTACTGGTATGCAGTAGGAAGGCAGGTATTTCAACCCAAGCTACCGCTCTTAACCATTTGGCTACGCTGGCAGAGCCAGTTTCTTCAATCATAAAATCTCCAGGGCAGCTTCAAGGTCTAAATGAGCATGTGGAAAAGTGGCTACAGGGACTCAGTTAATTAGTTACCATCTCCTCTCCCACTTTCTTCATCTGGGGGCCTCCCAACCTGGCTCCTTAGGCAATGCTAACTTGTAGTTTGGGACAATAAGCAGTGACCCAATAATTTGCTTCCTCCCTGCCTACAACTTTGGGGAGCTTTAGGATATTTTAAGCAATCTGTGGTATTGTTTGATGAAGCCCACTGAAAGGGAAGTAAATATGTTGCTCAATTACAAAGTAATTGGGCAAGTTAAATACATTGCCTCAGGTCATACAGCTAGTAAGTGATGGAGCTGAGATTTGAATCCTGACATTTTTCCCACACGGAGCTAAGATTTGAACTCAGACTTTTTCCCCCATGCAGTGTTCTTTCCACAACTGAAAGAGAAGCTGCATAAATTCAAGGTCAGTAATCCATATAGAAAGAGAAGATCAGAGAAGAGAAGTCACAACAAATCTTAAAAACATGTGGAAGTAGATGAGAAATGCTGCCAGAGAAAGGCAAATTCAGAATGACACAAATGTTGCAGAATTAGGATTACGGCAGCATCTCTAAGAAGATGCTAACACCACGTTAGTACTGCATCAACTTTTTAAATCTCTTCTAACGAAGACGCAGTAATTATGATAGAAATGACTACACTTTTCTTTGTTAATAACTCAGCAAGCACAGAGCATAGGTACCATATGAAAGCTGTGGTTACATAAATAAAAGATTGATGGACAAGAATATATATATACGTATATATATATATTGTGGGTTTGGAATATATGTATGTATACGTATACGTGTGTATACGTATACACACATACATGTATGACACACGTGTTTGTGTACATATATGTATACACACACAGATATAAGTTTATATATGTATATATTCAAAACCTACAAAAGTTTTTGTATGGGCCATCAATTAAAAGTAAAGCATGAATCTAAAAAAAAATGCATTTTTGAGCAATCAGGGAAATTTAAATATAGACTGAGTACCAGATGATATTAAAGAACTATTGTTATTTAGGGGTAAGTTAATGGCACTCTAGTTGTTTTTAAGTTCTTTCATTCAAGCCTGGCAAGGTGGTGTGCACCTGTAATCCCAGCTATTTAGGAGGCTGAAGCTGGAGAACCGCTTGAGCCAGGAGAGTTCAAGACCTCATCTTAAAAAAAAAAAAAAAAAATTTCTATAATTCAATTACTATTAATACATCCAAGTCATTTCATTTTCAATCTGGATTGAATATCAGCATTATTGCTTATTTTTTACTGAAAATAGAGCAGCTGAATTGTCAGTGTCAAAGCTTTGGGGTTTTTTGCTGTTGTCTTTATCCTCTGATTGGGATTTTTGAATTGAATGTCTAGTTACAGGATTCAACTTTTGTGTCACATTAGGAAGACACTGTCTCTAATATTTAGGAACCAGAATTATCTGAACATATTAATCAACAGTGTACAGAACTGTCCTGTCCCACTGACCAGGTCACAATGAGCTCCACAAAATAAACAAGTGCAAATGCTTTGTTGTCTAAACTTCTTTACTTTCTAACCAATGCTTAATAGTAATTTTGTTTTGAAATGACCAAAAAAGTATGGGTCACAGTGTTGTTTGCCATGTACAAAGGGCAAGAGAAAAGCACCTCTCCCCTAAGCTAAAAGATTAAAAGCTTGGAGAAAAGGGAGATCAGGTGATTATGAACTCTCTACTCTGTGTTTCTACAGAACTCACTTGCTCATCTATGATTCAAAAGCTGCCCTTTGCATAAGTACCTTTCAGTTTGGAATGTAATTTCAACAGTGCATCCATTTTATCCAAATTCCAATAGAGTAAGAAAAAAAATTGGATGCTCCATAACATTTCTTATAAAAGAATTTTATCAGTAACACTGTACTTTCTAGCCAATGCTTAAAAAACTGTTGACTGTCTCTTTTCTGTAACTTTCTGGTATGTGAGAGTATCTCAGATTAATAACTCAAAAAAACAGTACACACAAGCACTTTATCAGATGTCCAGATGACAAGAAACTTGAAAAGATACTAAGTATGTTGGGTAACAGCTTGTCTGGCTAGAATAAAAGGTCCAATTGAACATACACAGAGGTGTGCCACCATTTGGAAGCTGGTAAGACAGCCCTGCTGTTGTTTTCTTCATCTACCTAGTGAGGTGGGAGACGCACATTTGATTATAGGGTGTCAAATACCAGCATCAGATAGTATCTGCTGGGGGCTCTGATGGGTACAGCACAGCTACCCAAATACCAAACGATTTGCTTTCATGAACAACTTTCCCCAAGAACTGTGCCCTGATACTCAAAAGATGATCAGGGAGACCCACAACATCAGCACAAGCTTAGAGAAAACTTGTTACAAAGGCAGAAGCTCTGCCTCACCCAGACTTTCTGAATCAGAATCTGCATTTTAACCAAATTCCCAGGTAATCTGTATGCACATCACAGTTTGAAAAGCATGGATTTAGAGGATTATTGTCAGTTTGGAAGGAGGTTTCCACAAAACTCTTCCTTGGGCCCCTCCTATTCCTCATTTTTACTGATGAGTCACATAAGGATATTGAAGAACCCTCATCAAATCCCAAGTAACACTAAACTAGAAGGAAACAATTGCACAAGCACCTCTTGGAAGAGACCAGGCTTGACAGCTGATCATGTAAAAGAATATAAACAACCAGAGATCTGCTAAAGAAAAAAAAAAGTAAGGCACACTTGAGTATATTGCTACAAATCAGACCACTTCTGGAGAACTGGTTATAAGTCTGGTCACACATTCTAAGTGACTGACAGTGAACTGTGATCACACAGTTTGGTGAGAAACAGGGAGGGAAAGGGATCTGGAAATTCTATCGAAAAGAATGGCTGAACTGAAGGACCTTAAACCTGAAGAAGAGGTGACCATGTGGGGACATCATGGTCATATTCACACATCTGAAAGATTGTCTCAAGACATTTCATTCTACGAATGTGTTTTTGAGCATCTGCTATGTGTCAGGCACCATGCCAGGAGCTAAGGATACAGAGAGTGAAAACCAGAACAGATCTCTAATTTCTGATGTTTCTTGCCTAATGGAAGAAACCTGTCTGTTTTTCCAGAAAGCACAACTCCAGACAATCAAAGGCAAGTGGAAGGACATGGGCACCATTCAAGGAAGCCCCTTCTGGCCAGAAGGCTACAGCTTTGTAAAGAAGTGAATAGACAAAAGTTCCGAGGCTCCCCAGGGCTGGAAAGAATGAGTTAAGGAAGGATGACCACCTCCCAGGGAGTAGTAGCTCAGGGGACGAACAGGCCAATGCTAATATTGCAGAGCTAGAGCATGCTTGGGGCCAATGACATTAATCTAAGATTTGTTTAGAATCATGCTACATTCAATTTAGCTGGCAACAAAATTTTTAAAACTTAACATTTTAGGATTAACAGCTAAATTTTGTATGTAAATGATGTCATACCTTAAACTTGTGAGTAAATGATGTCTAATTTCTCATTTAGTAATAGTTTGTTGTTGTTGTTGTTTTGAGATGGAGTCCCACTCTGTCTCCCAGGCTGGAGTACAGTGATATGATCTCGGCTAACTGCAACCTCTGCCTCCTGGGTTCAAGTGATTCTCCTGCCTCAGCCTCCCGAGTAGCTGGGATTACAGGCACCCCCCGCCCCCCACCACACTTGGCTAATTTTTCTATTTTTAGTAGAGAGGGAGTTTCAACATGTTGGCCAGGCTAGTCTCGAACTCCTGACCTCAAGTGATCCATCCACCTCAGCCTCCCAAAGTGCTGGGATTACAGGCGTGAGCTACCGTGCCTGGCCTTAGTAATAGTTTTTAAAACCTAAGATTTAATAAAAATCCACATTACTTTATTTATTGATTGATTTTTTGAGATGGAGTCTTGCTCTCTTGCCTAGGCTGGAGTGCAGTGACACAATCTCTGCTCACTGTAATCTCTGCCTCCTGGGTTCAGGCGATCCTCCCACCTCAGCCAGACTATAGGCATGTGCCATCACACCTGGCTAATTTTTATATTTTTTGGTAGAGATAGGTTTTCACCATGTTGGCCAGACTGGTCTTGAACTCCTGACCTCAAGTGATCCATGCGCCTCGGCCTCCCCAAGTGCTAGGATTATACATAGGCGTGAGCCCCTGCGCCCAGCCCACGTTAATATTTTAAATAACAACTCTGTAACAACTCTATATTAATGACTTATTTCAACTGTACTCTTCTCTCAGCTATCCCTCAAACTACTGTATTTCCAGTTCCTTGATGTAGCTTCAGAGTTGCTCATTCCACTCCCAAAATTATCCTAAAGAAATAATTCCATTTCTTCTTCCAGAAGAACAAAAGAGGGAGGGGTGGGGAAACTAGTTGCCTGAGATGCAAATAAACAATATTTATAAAGAAAAATACTACATAAAACACTTCAGTAGAATGCAGTCCTTTTCATAGAATGAAGCAAGGCATAAAAAATTAAAAATATATAATAAGAGAATATTTAAGGTAAACTGAGAAACTATCATATATAATTATGCAGGTTACATAGCAACATGGAAAAACGCTTACAATGACATGAGAACAATACAAACTTGTATAATTCTAGCCATATAAAATTATGCACGCATATGATCAAAAAGTAGGAAAAAAGAAAATCCAAGAATTTTCTAGAGTATTAGAATTCCCTTTTTAAAAAATTTAAACTTTCTATTTCACTGTTGGCTGTACAATACTTTTATAATAAATTTATCAGGAGCCAGCCAGGCGCGGTGGATCAAGCCTGTAATCTCAGCACTTTGGGAGGCCGAGGCGGGAGATCGAGACCATCCTGGCTAACACCGTGAAACCCTGTCTCTACTAAAAATACAAAAAAGTTAGCCAGGCATGGTAGCGGGCGCCTGTAGTCCCAGCTACTCAGGAGGCTGAGGCAGGAGAATGGCATGAACCCGGGAGGCGGAGCTTGCAGTGGGCCAAGATTGCGCCACTGCACTCCAGCCTGGGCGACACAGAGAGACTCCATCTCAAAAAAAAAAAAAAAAAAAAAATTATCAGGAGCCAAAATAACTAACTCATTACAAGTGTAAGAATTTGTACATTCACAAGAAATGAAATAGTAAAAGGTGACACACACAGTTTGATCTTCACATTCAGTTGGTTGTCCTTTATAAAGCTATTTAAGTTCATAAACAACCAAAAGTAAAGATAATGAGATTCATGTTATTAAAAGTGCTTAACATTTGTGGAAAGCAAAAAGGACTTTGTACAGCAACCGCCCATGAACTTTGGGTAAAAGCAAAACTAAATTTCTGGAGTCTATTTTGCTTTTCACCTTATTTGATCTCACTTAACATCACTCATGCCAAGTTGAGTTTTTTTCCTCTTCTTTTCCCTTCTCCTCAAGTTCATAAAGTGAGAAACAAAAAAAAAAAATACACAGCAGCTCTGTTACAGTCCTCACTGTTCTCCCAGCAATACTACGTATGAAATGCGGCTTTCTGGAATGGGCCACAGAGAAAATAAGATAAGAGAAACATCCAAATACTACCTGTCACCACAGGGATCACCAGGACTGAGTTGACTTAGGGCTGAGAGATCTGGGCTCAAGTTTTCCGCATCTCTAACATGGAAATAATACTGCTTGCCCCAAAAGGTGATGTCACAAGAAAGTCCCTAGCACATGGTGATGCTCAAGAAATGCACATCTCATCCTTTTTTCCCACCTTCTGACACACACGTGCACATGAGCTCTGCCCATTCTAAAACCACAGGGGTCCTTAAGTCTACTATTTCCCAGATGCCCGCTCCAACTTTCTCTACCCTGCTCTCTGCCTTGGCAGGCTAATCATTATGAATCACATCAACAGGTCCCTACGACCTTGACCTCTGATTGGGTTTAGCCAATGCTATGTCCCAGAAAGAGATCGGGGGAGGAAAGGAGAGGCGAGGGAGGGAATAAGGTTGGGAATTCATTCTACTTGCGGTGTATGCATCCCTCAACCAAAAGTCACTGCTCCTCTCAAGGTAGCCTCTTGACACTTGATAATGACAATCTCTTCTGGCTCCTGATAACTACTTCCATCCATTTTCATCCATTTGTCTCTTTGGAGCTAGGGGTAGTAACAGCTCCACCATCACTATAACCCTAGGTTCCTGCACTATCCCTTATGGTTTTCTCTACATCCTGCCCATACCTCTTGAAGTAAACTCTCTTGGAATTATCCCAAGTTGAGAATGCCAACTTTTCCTGTTGGGACTCTGACAGATAAAGTCCTATCTATAGAATTCCAGAATCATTTATATCTTGAATCAACACAAGGAGAATGGCAGTTCTGGGGTTTCAGATTGAGATGCACATGCAGGCAGGATCTGATAATTCTAAAATACTCCCAAGTATTGATGATTCAAAACTCCCAAGGCTAGCCTGTGTTCCTCCAATAGGCCTGAGTTGGTCCCACAGCTGAGCCATTCTCCTCAGACCCCAGAGGAATAACATCAGCTTCTAAACCCTTGGGACCCTGTGAATTGAGCAAGAAGTTCTAGGCCTCCCCATGTTTTAAGTCTTCAGTCCAGCCTCAGTCAGTGAGTCCCAGTTTTATCTCAAACTAATAAAGGTGTCCAAATTACCAATCTCTCAGAGACTGGGGGAAGGGGAAACATAGCAGCCTCGCAAACATCCCATCTTTCCTATTGTGCCATGGTTTCATGTGCCATGGTTTCACGTGGAGTTAGAAAATAGAGCGCAAGAATGGACTCTCCAAAACCAAAGGGCTGTGTTAGCCTCAGATGGAGTGAGGAAATCCTACACACACCTTTCTCTCCTTTCCAATTCCCAGAGCAAGTGAGGAAATGGGGACCTAGTTACCCAGGGTAAGTATGTAAGGCAGAGCCAGGACTGAATAAAGGCAACTGACTGCCAGTCCAACTTTAATGACAACGGTCATATTTTCTCCCATTTGGTCTGGGCTGTCCAGGTGCCCAAAGGCGAGTTAAAGGAAATACCCCTCAGTTGAGTCCTAGCCCACCATAATGTGTCAGACTTTTACTGGTTTAAGACGCACTTATGAGGTCTAGAGTGGCCCTAGTCATCCCAAGACTGAAGAACTCACAGAAGTTTCATCTATTTCTATTGACTCTAAAGATACAGAGCTAAGGACAGCCTTAGCTGTCAGCACCCACCACGTGCAGAGGGCTCTTCCAGATGCCCCGGTAAGTTAAAAAGAGTCATCCAATTCTTTTTTTTTTTAATTTATATTTTAAGAAGACCAGAGAAGTAAATACGAAGTACAAGAGAAAGGAGCTGTACACAGAGCATTACCCAGCAGAAAGGCACTAAAGCAGCAGCATAGTGGCACATTAGGAGCTCGTTGCTCTGGGTCACACTGTGACATGTGAAATATGGAGCATGCCCCAGCCTTTCCAAACCTCCATTTCTTCATCATTAAAATGAGGTCAATAATACTATCCACTATTAATGACACCACTATTTACACAGGGTTAATGATACACGTAGCAGTCCTTAGCACAGTGAGTGACATGCTATGAGGGCTCAATAAATGCTTGCTTTTATAATCAGACCAAACTGAAGTTGGTTAAGCCTCCTCTAGCTGGAAATCAAATTCTACAGCCTTACTGGCATCTTACCTGCACCCTACGGCTTAAAAGCCTTTGTAATATACTTCCTCTAAAAGTAAACAATACTAACAAATGTAACGAAACATAGCAGTAAAACTATGCTAGTAAGATCACTGAGATAGAAATACTTCATTAAATAGATGCTTTAGAACCTACATTCAGAGGGGAGTTCCATGAGAGTGGGTGTCAGCCAGGAGTAAGTTCAGTAAGGGACTGAACCATTAAAATGCTAACAAAACCTCAGGATAATTCATTAGGATCACAATATGCAGACTAAGGAGGGAGTTTACATCTGAAGAAACCAGGGATCCAGAATCTGAAGAGAGGGACTTGGGAGATGAAAGTGAAGAAAGCTTCTTCAGGTACTTGAAGGGTTGCATATGTGATATATGATGGGAAAGACTAAGGAAGTCCAGTGGGTCAAGAGTCCCAGGACAAATATTGTGGCTTCCTATGAGGAAGATTGTTCTTGTGCTAACCGAGAGGTGTCCCCTACGTAAGAAGAGGAGTTGGCATCTCACCAGTGGGCATACTGGAAAACCCTGTGGTCACTTCCTACCTGAAAGTCTGCAATCCTAATGTCTTATTTGGACACCAGAAATAAACATAATTGGGAATCAATAGAGTGCAGCTCCTATGTGCCAGCATTTCTCACCCTGCTAACAACAAAGCCTTCAGAGAATAATATAACAGCTCAAACTTAGTCTGCTATTACATTTACTTGGGCAGTCTTATTCCATTTGAGAGGCATTCTAGTTAAAGGTAAATAACAACTCCATAATTTTTTTTCTTAAAGATAAATTAATCAGCCCAACACTATATCAAAAAAGACACAAGGATAATCTGTCACATGATTTTGAGTAATTATGCTAAGGGTTTCATTTAATCAAAGGCATCATCGCTTTTTTGCTCTGCTAGGCTCAGAAAACTAAACATTGAAAAAAATCAAGAAATATTCTAAAAATCACAGCCACTGAGAAGAAAGTGATTCAACATTATATTTTCTTTGTTCCACCTGCCAAAAATGATAGAGTGAATTTGGAACTGAGAAAGACAAAAAGAAACAATTCAAGAGTAGAAAAAGACATATGAAAGACAAGCATGAGGCTAGGTGCAGTGGCTCATGCCTGTAATCCCAGCACTTTGGGAGGCTGAGGCAGGTGGATCACTTGAGGTCAGGAGTTTGAGACCAGCCTTGCCAACACAGCAAAACCCCATCTCTACTAAAAATACAAAAATTAGCCAGGCATGGTGGCAGACACCTGTATTCCCAGTTACTCAGGAGGCTGAGGCAAGAAAATCGCTTGAACCTGGAAGGCAGAGGTTGCAGTAAGCCGAGATTGCACCACTGCACTCCAGCCTGGGCGACAGAAGGAGACTCTGTCTCAAAAAAAAAAAAAAAAAAAAAAAAAAGACAAGCATGAGAGTTTAGTGACATTAACCACCCAAAGCCTTCCTGAAACTCCAGATGTGTGATTTGTATACCTAAGCATATAGTCAGTCTCCACCCGCGTTTTCTTTTTCCTTCACCACAATGAGTTGGGTAGCAGAAGAGAAGGATATAAAGGCAGAAGCTCATCTTTCATTCAGTCTATTTGCTGCCTTTGACGGCTATCACAATTCAGCACACAAGAATGTTAGTGCTCATCACCATGGAGGCAATTGTAATGTCAAACCCAGAATTGTGGAATCACAAAATACAAGACACATGTAACAGGCTTTGGGATGGGAGGATGGGAGTGAAGATCCAAATTACCAAGCAAGAAATGCAAGTCTTTAGAAGCCCTTTTGAAGCAATTCAGATTCTTAGTCATTTTTTTTTCCTTTCGGAAAATTGAGACACTGATTATTTCTAGTTAATCTCTTCTGTTCATAGAATATATTATACCAGAATTCCAGCCTTCAGACCCAGTGAGAAATGAATGCACTATTAAAGGATATACAATCAAGTATAGATACCTTCATTATAAAGTGTAGCTTTCACCTGAACTGGAGAAAGCAATCTCTGTCCTAGATCACGCAGTATTTCATTGTAACTCTATCCCTCAAGAACTACTAGACTGGGGAGACAAGTCAGTCAACAGGGTGCTAAGTGCTATCACAGAGGTAATCTACTTTATGCTCCAGGAGAAATGGAAAAGGAGAAGTGGCGCCTACCCAGCCTGAGGGGTCAGAGAAGGCTTTTGGAGGAGGGGCACCTGAGATGAAGCTGGAAAGGCAAGTAGTGTTGGCCTATGAGCAGGATAGGGTTTATTCTATGCAGAGGGGCACAGCGGAAGCCAGGAGGACCAACTGGAAACCCAGAAGCCTGGGGAATGCTAACATTTCAGGGCTGGCCTGAGGACTTGGGGACCAGAAAGCGGCCACAGAATGGCGGGTCAGAAAGACAGAAGGGCTAAGGAGGAGGGCCTTTCAAGGCAGAAGTCGCTCACAGTGTGAAGGAATGCAAGCCAAGTCAGACAAGGGCTAAAGGCCTAGACTTAGGTAACCACAAAGGGCCTAGGGTGCCCTTTGCCCGAGACATTTCAGGGAAGTAAGTGGCAGTGACAGAGGCCAGAGTACAGAGGGTTAAATTGCAGGAGGTGAGGAAGTAGAGACCATGGATAAGGCTACTTGCAGGAAGCCTGGCTAAGAACAGGGAGTGAGCTAACAGGAAATACAGGATCAAATTGTATTTTCCAGCCTGAACCTCTTCTTTAAGCTCCAGACTTTCATCTCCTCTTGAATTCCTCCTTTTCCCTCACCCACTACACTCAATTAATATTCTGGCCTCCCCTCTACCCATTCTCCATACAACAGTCTGGGTGGTCTTTTTAAACTATAAATCAGGCCATCATACCACCCCATACTCAAAATATACAATGGCTTCTCACTGACCTTAGAATAGAGTCTTAATGCCTTGCTATGCCCTGTAAGTTCTTGAGTGATATGGGCCCTGCTTTGTGCTCCAGTATCCTCTCATACACCTCTCCTCCTCTTAGTCTTGTACCAACCTGGTCTCCTTTCAGTCCTTGAATTCATTAAGAACAGTCCTGCCTTAGGATTTTTGCCCTTCCTCCTTTACCAGGAACCAGTCCTAGGTCCCCAGGCCCTTCCCAAGCTCTGTCCATTGAGGCAGGAGCCTCTTCATTCCCTCCTGTGTTTGCACAGGTCCTGCCTCACTCTTCTCAGAGCTCCCTCCACCATTTTGTGCAAATAAACACCCACACACCCCAAAATCACCTCCCATCCAGTAGATGCAGGCAAAGAGTGAGTCACCTATAAAGGAATAAGCCACTGCAAGTGCTCTTCCAATCCCGTGCCCAATGGTTTACCTCAAACCAACTTCTTCAGAGCCCAGGTTTTCCAGCCTTCCCAGTGGGATGTTTCCTGGGTCTCACTACTAGGGGCTTTGATGTCAAAAGACCCAGGCCGTAGCTCATTTCTCTGCTGCCAATTAGTTGTGTGCCCTTTATCAAGGCACCACTGCATCAATTTTCTTATCCTAAAAAAGATAAACAATGTCTCCCTAGCCTTTAAGAAGCTCACCACAAAGGTGTACTAACACCCCAGTTCTCAGCTCCCTCTTCCCTGACCCATGGACCTCTCTCCCACCTTTGCATCACTTGCCTTCTTTACCAGGAACAAGTCCTAGGCCCCTTGGCCCTTCCCAAACTCTGCCCATAGAGGCAGGAGCTTCTCCATTCCCTCCTGGGGTTGCGCAGGTCCTGCACCTCACTCTTCTCAGAGCCACCTCAACCATTTTCTGCAAATAAACACCCACACACCCCAAATTCACCACCTATTCAGTAGATACATGCCTCTTCTCAACCATCTGTCCTTTAGCCTTGGTCACTAGCTCCTATCCTAGGCCTGGTATACAAAAGCCTCCCAGACAATCATGCCCTCTCACTCTCTTCTCCAACACTGCTGGCAGGCCACTGACACCCAGGGCAACCTTGGAAACCGTGGTTTGAAGACGGCAGAGCGTCATTAGTCTGGGCCCCCTCCATCCCCACAGGTGACTGGATTTTAAATGAGCACAGAAACGTCTACTGTTTTAAGCCACTGAAGTTTCAGCAGAGTTTATCTATTACAGTAGCTAGCGTTTCTCTACACAATACAGGCTGAATTAAAATGGCAGCTGGAGAGAAGGGAGAGGACTCGTGGTAATGAAGAAAGCCTGGAGCTAGGATTAGGGATAGCCTGATGACCATCTCCATTTCTGTATTACTTATCCTCTTCAAAGTACTTTAAAATATGTTTTCTCATTTGACACACCTTCATCAATACTATTGTTATTAACAATTCACAAATGAAAAAAATGGACTTAGCGAAGTTATGTCCAAGTTCCCATAGCTGATAAGTGGTGAAGCCAAACTGGACACAGGACCCCTGACTCTTAGTCTAACAGCATCTTCCCTACAGCATCTAATCTCTCAAAGCCACATTCTAGTGCCACATCAGACACACTCAACTAAAGTACAAGGGTGCTAGAATGAAACAAAAAGGATAGGTAGTCTGGTAGAACTGATAAAAGGCAGATTGTGGAGGTCTCTGTAAATATCAGACTGTGGAGTATAACTTTTATTCAAAACACAATGAGGAGCAAAAATCAACTCCCACTTCCAAGCTCCACACAGTAATTTTATACCTTATCTGCCTTCAAAGACCTTACTGCATCATCTACCCTTGGCTATCAGTGGATGCCAATGCTCCACTTCACACAAAAAAATACAAGTTTCTACAAGGGCAAAAATTCCAGCCCCCTGCGCCTTCTTTTTTTTTTTTTTTTGAGATGGAGTCTTGCTCGTCGCCCAGGCTGGAGAGCAGTGGCGCAATCTCGGCTCACTGCAAGCTCCACCTCCCGGGTTCATGCCATTCTACTGCCTCAGCCTCTCCAAGTAGCTGGGACTACAGGTGCCCACCACCACGCCTGGCTAATTTTTTTGTATTTTTAGTAGAGACGGGGTTTCACCGTGGTCTCGATCTCCTGACCTCGTGATCCGCCCGCCTCGGCCTCCCAAAGTGCTGGGATTACAAGCGTGAGCCACCGCGCCCGGCCTGGCCCCCTGCCTTCTATAGACTTCTCTGTATCCCCAAATAGCCTTTTCTCTTTCCGCACAGTCAAATGAAACAGGCACCCCTCCTCTGGCAATGCTACTGGCCATCTCCTGTGCATGCCCCTCCATCCACAGAAGAGACCCTGTTCAAGCACTTATCCTTTCTCTTCCTGAATCTCTGATTTTTTTCCTTTCTCCTGGCTCTTCCTTTCCTCAGCCTCTGAACATGCTAGAGCCCCTCTCATCCTAAAATCACCCCTTCCTTGGGAAGCCCATAGCCCCCTCTTATCCTCACACTTCCTAGCTGAGCTCTTTTAAGCATCAGCAGTGAAAATGCATCTCTACTTCATTACCATGGATTCTCTACTCCACCCCTACCCACGGTAATGTGGTGGTGGGATGCTGAAACATTCACCTCCAGTGATACCTCTTAGGAGCTAAATCCAATGGACAATTTCCAACATTTCTCTTACTTTACCTTTTCATGGCACTTAACACTGCTGTACTCCCACCTTCTTGAAATTATCCCCTGCCTTAGTTTCCATGGCCCCATTCTCTCTTGATCTTCCCCCTCTCTGTCTACTCCTACTTGGTTTCCAGTATAGTCTCCTCCCCTCTGCCTCCCCACTAAATGTTAGTATTTCCTGGGGTTCCATCTTTATACTTCCTCTTACTCTACATACTATACTTCTGTTTGAAATCATCCACAAATATAACTTCAGCTGACGGCTACACACTGGAGACTTCCACAGTGTGTAGCTGTGGAAGTGTAGCTATATCTCCACAATCCAGACCGCTCATGTGAGCTCTCCGTAATCTGGCTACATGTGCCTGCCAGTATTTCCACCTGGATTCCACGGGTGGAATTCCAGCTCAAAGTCAACATGGCTAAAACCACAGCAAGCATCTTGTTTATCATGCTTGTTCCTCTTCTTACTGCATCCATAAGGAGAGCATTTATTGAGTACTGTATCAGTAAGGGCTCTACAGAAAAAATAGAACCAATATGAAACAACTATATATATATATGTGTGTGAATGGATATCTGTATGAATACACAGTCATACTCACACACTAAGATTTATTTTAAGAACTGGCTCATGCAATTGTAGGGCTGACAAGTCTTAAATTTTGGGCAGACCAGCAGGCTAGAAATGGAGGCAAGAATTGCTGTTGCAGTTTTGAACTCCCCTACTCGAACAAGTACCCAGGAGACAGGGTCTGGCCTCTCACCTTTATATCCCCAGCATCTTACACAGGCTAGACACACAGCAGAAGCTCAGTAAGTGTTGGCTAATGGCCAAGTGGGTATAAAGTGAGATGTTATTAAATGAGAATGGGACAATAGGATGAATCATCATGGGGAAGAATCAAGACTTGACCAAGGACTATGTTACAAATCAAGACATAGCCCTTCTGGGGCATTCATTTACCAGAATTACCGCATCACTACACCCATGACTGAACAAGGACCATTACACAGATAGAAGCATATCCATTCAATACTATATTTGAATGTCTCAACAACCCTGTTAAGTTGGCATGGCAAAGAAAAGGTCACATTTTATGAGTAAAATTGAGGTTCAAAGATTAAGGGTCTTGTCTAGGCTGCTACAAAAAATACCTACAACGAAATGTCTTAGTTGTTCAGTGACATACAAGGTAAGAGGGACCATTAAAACAACAGAAAGTTGGCCGGGAGCGGTGATTCATGCCTGTAATCCCAGCACTTTGGGAGGCCAATGTGGGTGGATTGCTTGAGCTGAGTTCAAGTCCGGCCTGGGCAACATGGTGAAACCCTGCCTCTACAAAAAATACAAAAATTAGCCGGGCATGTTGGTGCACACCTGTGGTCCCAGCTACTCGGGAGGCTGAGGAGGGAGGACTACTTGATCCCAGGAGGTAGAAGCTGCAGTAAGCTAGGATCACACCACTGCACTCCAGTCTGGGCAACAGAGCGAGACCCTGTCTCAAAAACCAACCAGCTGGGCGTGGTGGCTCACTCCTGTAATCCCAGCACTTTGGGAGGCCGAGATGGGCAGATCACGAGGTCAGGAGATCAAGACCATCCTGGCTAACATGGTGAAACCCTGTCTCTACTAAAAATACAAAAAATTAGCCAGGCGTGGTGGTGGGCGCCTGTAGTCCCAGCTACGCAGGAGGCTGAGGCAGGAGAATGGTGTGAACCCAGGAGGCGGAGCTTGCAGTGAGCCGAGATTGCGCCACTGCACTCCAGTCTGGGTGACAGAGCAAGACTCCGTCTCAAAAAAAATAAAAATAAATAAATAAATAAATAAACCCCAACGACCAAAAAAAAAAGTCAAAACCAAAAAGTAGCAGTTCAGTTCAAAACTCCTTACCAACCTAAACCTGCAAAAAGTAATCTTCTACTATTTACAAAGAATACTTTTTATTATAACTATTGTTCTGATTTTTGTACTATATCATGGTATGTATTGTATTATTGGAATTATATATCCATTGTTGTAATAATAAATTTCTGGTTATATAGTAAACATCCAGAAGCACTGTTTTCTGAAATAAAGCCAATATGTATTAAATCTATGACTTTTTAAAGATAACTATATAGCCCTAGGTACCACCTAAGTAGCTGATTTCCTTATTTATTAATATACATTAGAATTAGTGAAATGTTAATATTCAGTTCAAGCATTGTATTTGGGGATACGCCGCATTCTCTGAAGCCACAGAGAAGTGAAAATACTCCATTAGTCATTCTTGTTAAAGAATACAGGGCTGATTACTCCCAACTATATTTGCATATATAGTAACTTGACCTTTGCAAAGCTCTTTTCTACGTAGTCTCATCCAGTCTTAGAAAAATCTTATAAGCCAGGGTAAATCCTTTTTATTTTACTTGACAGAAAATAGGGTCAGATGCTTAAGGTCATGTAATTGATAAAAGGCAAAAGTGGGACTAGGCACCAGGCCTTTCTTCCCCAAAGCCTACAGTCATTCTATAAAGCTCTCATGGCTTTCTGGCCATAGGTCCACCAGACTGTGAGTACCACAGAAGACCATGTCTGATTTGCTCTCCGTTGGTGTCCAGCATAGTATCTGACACACAGTAGGCACATAATAAGTATGTTATTTGGTGAATTCCTGAAATCATTTTCTTAAGTGGCTTTAGTTACCTGTATGGTAAAATGGGGCCTATAGCATTGCCAAATATCTTGGCTTTTTAAACGGTATTGGCATTATCAGGAATAAACAAAAAGAAAATGCTATCTTCTGTGAACTATATATGTTGATTCCCAAGGGGATCAAAATTCTGGGCCAGGGCCCCATTTCAGCACAAAAGGTAACAAGTAGTATGTTTTTCAGCTTCCTGGAAAATTAAGAGTTGAATGGAGAGGTCAAGTGGAAGAGCCTTAACATGGGAAAGGAAAAATTGAATGCAAGATTTCAGGCATAATGATGACCACCTACAAGGCTAGCACAATGGTCCAGCTATAGCTAACCTACCATGGCAAGAATGGGCTTGCCAAAGGAGTGCAAACCCATCCAGAGAGTACACACACCAGTGAGAGAGAATCCACTCCATGGCAGGAAGACAAAGCTTTGAGGTAGGCCAAGCCCAGGAACCAAGTGTGCAAAAGTCTAGGGCAGAAAGAGCCACTCTGGACATGGCTTCACAGGCTTTCTGTAAAACTGTCTGTGCTTAGCCACCTAGAGCAAGGCAGAATGAGGAGCAGCTGACCTCCTTTGGTTTACTGTGGCCAACCCCACAGGGATCTACCGACCACATTGCCAACCACCCGAGAGAAAGATACTCAGCAATGAGATGGTGAGTATTCAAAAGTCCTGCTAACCTGGCAGACTATTCATTTCCTATAAAGGCCTCATTAACATCATTTAGAGCTCCATTTTCCCTCCATTTTAAACCATATATTCAAACATATACATCCCATTACCATTCTGGTTTTCTATTCACTACCATACCACTATATATCCCATTCTTTCAGATATCTACTATGATCCCAAGATCGTTTTCAGCTATGCTTCCATAAAAGCCCTTCTCCACCAAATATTCCTTAATGCATCACACATTAATTACAGAAACAAGGTATCCAAAGTAATTGAGTCATTTCAGATAACTGAAGGCTAATTCATTAAGCACTATGTTGTAGTCTTGCTAAAATAAATGATGCCTTAGTAAACAGAAAATATCAAATGTAATTTACTAGTTTCAAAATTTTACTCAACCTTCAAGATCCAGTCTGAATACAAACATTCCCTTAAAGCATCCTCCAATCTCCTCTTGCCACCTCCATCCACCACTAGAGATACCCTCTCTTTCATCTGTGATCCTATGACATTTTGATTATATCTCCTTCACAGTACATAGCATGGTCTGCTTGAGGTTAGAGATCTAAATGCACCTTGACTAACTTTTTAAAAAGTTCCTTGAGGCCATGGACCCTCTTTTCAACTAAGATACCTAGTCCACAGCAGGAATACAAACACTTCACAAGGTGAATACCTTTAGTGATTTAAACATTATAACGAGCACCATAATACAGCAGAGCCTGAAAGGGTTCCTGAGCTCTGATGGGAGGAAAAGTGTGACATTAAAGAACATATTATCACCATCACACTGATCGGTTCTGTTGAGTATTCCTCAGCTTTAGAAGAAAATGTTTTTCTAAAAGGGAAAAATACTCTGAATTCCTTTTTTTCTCTAAAATGGAATCACTTTTTACAAATCTCAACTTGCAAAATGAAAGTTCTGGTTGAATTGGCATTGCTAATCCTCCACAGCCACATTTTCTAGGCCTCATGATGTACATTTGACTAGCTCCCTGTAGTTCACTGAGGAGAGGAGACAGTGAGTGGAAGGATGTGGTAGGTGACTGGAATGCAACTGAGGTGCTGCTATTCACCAGTTTGAAAGCCAGCCTTCTCAGTCCAAGAGGAAATAAGAAATGGAACACATGATTGAGCAAACCAAGTTTTAGGCTCAAGGTCCATAGCAACCACTTCAACAGTGCTGACAACATTCTTTTCCCAAAGCTTTAGTGTTTGGGTATGATAAACCAGGTGTTATAGTGTTAAGTAATCTAAACAATGCAACTCAAATTCAGAACCTCCTTAATAGCAACAGGGGGAGTGTAAGTGGTCAGCCAAGAATGACTAACTCCAAGTTCCCTCATGAGCAGCTATTCTTTTGCAGGATTCCTCTCCTTGTCATGGAAAGAATTTTCCCAGGGAAAATAGGGAGAATGGGGCAGTAGGGCTACCAGTATCATAATATTAAATATCTAATCATATAGACAACCCCTTGGGGATAACAACTGTTCTTAACTTTGGCTTGTTGAGTAAAACTTTGTTTTTAAATCCAGTATCTTCAGAGACAGAATTGTGCACATAATTTTACAAATATCTAAAGCACTAAGCATGCTGTTTTAAGACGGAAAGCTTTCTAAATTGCACAACTTCCTTCTCAGCCTTTCTGAACAAACTAAACCCTAATTCGACCTATTCCTGTTGAACATGATAACAATTATAATCAGTTGATGTATTCAGAGGCCACCGAGGCAAACAGGAATGTTTTTCTCTATAATAAATGTCTCCAAACAGCTATACTTTGAATTATTTTGTAGAGCATTTCTGTTTCTGTCATTACCAGCTGTCCCTTCCTGCTGTTGTCAGTGTATTTGCCTCTGATAGAGCATTCTTAGCTCACTGTTTCTGATATCAGATGTATCTGGAAAGCCAAACTCTTAAGTGTCATGGGCTAAGGTTCCCTCCCACCAGTCCCACCTCCTTCAGACCCAGGCAATGGGCTTCCAGATGCCATGTTCTTAATCACTACAGCTGCATTTCCCAAACTTGCCTAATTATAAAGAATTACCAAGTGGGGAGGGTGTTAAAAATACACATTCTCAGTCTCCTCCTCCTAAAGACTGTAGTTCAGTGAGCCTGGAATCTGTTTTTTAACATACATCCTCACATGATTTTCATGAACACGTTTAAAAACACAATACTACATGCCTCTAGTGCTGCCCTCTTGAATTGGGATTCCTTCAGAATATAATGAACCTGGGCCATGGCCGACTCCTTCCCGAGAGACCTGGCAACCAATAAACCTTCCAGGTCACTACTTTTCCATCTCCCTCAGGTAAAATCCCCTGATCCTTTCAGATTCCTGCAGGGTAACCACAATATCTCATTGCTAGGATCTCCGACCCCACTTCATTTGCTGAAGATTTGGCCCACCTTCCTTTTCTCCATCCTAAATATCCTACAATCCTTCTGATGGCTTCTCTGACCATGCAGATGGCCAAAACAACTCTCCAGCCTCTAAGTTACTTGACCTCCTTGAATTCAGCCATCTTCACTGAGTTCACTTCATTTCAGTCACTTGTATCTGTGGCAAAACACAGGAAATCTGTCATGCCCAGTAATTAACTGCTCCAACTCTGAAATCTTCCACTCATGTGTCCCTCTCTAGCCACATCCTCCTATTACTCTATCACTCCATACAACCATTCCTTGACTTCAACAACACTGGTCCTTTTCTCTTCCCTATCTAGCCTAGATACCTTTAGCTATCACATTAGTCACCTCCTGGCCAATATCCCAGTTCCTCCGCTCCACTGTCTTTCTGCCACTCACCCCAGCAAACCCCAACCCTGGCTCAATCCAACTATATGCCTTCTTTGCTCCTAAAACCAGGCAGCTGAATGCTACCAGTGCCCCAGTTTATCCATGGTCCTATATCAGTGGAGCCCTGCATACTGCCTGGAGATCATGGACATTGTCTCAAGTTCATTACCCCCTCTTCTTGACCTCAATAGTGTGTCGAACCTTGTTTTCCTCTGACCTCTTCCCATTTATTCTTAGCAGACCTCACCTCTATTTCACAGAGATGATAACCACCACCAGACTTGGCACTTGCTCATAAGACATCCCACCAGAAAATATAACTGTGCCCAGATATTCCACCATGAGAGCTGTCAAGCCCATTATGCTTAAACTGAGTCTACTGTTCACTTGGTTATCTGAAATAAACTCCCTGGTGGTAAGCATTACTGATGTAAACAGTATGCTGGTGAATATCTTTCTAGTGCAAAAAAATAAAATTAAATAACATAGCCAGCTTCTTGAAAGATCTCTCTACCCTGAGAATCCTTCTAAAGATGGGGAAGAGTTTTTTTTTTTAAAAGAAAGTTATCTTACTTCACAAGCATTTAACAAGCATAAATCCAAATATAAAGTTGTCATACATCAATAGAATAATAGAATAATTGTAAATCCCAACCCAGATAGTTACTTCTGATTTTTTTTTTTTTTTGAGACAGAGTCTCGCTCTGTCACCAGGCTGGAGTGCAGTGGCATGATCTCGGCTCACTGCAACCTCCCCCTCCCGGGTTCAAGGGATTCTCCTGCCTCAGCCTCTCAAGTAGCTGGGACTACAGGCACGTGCCACCACACCAAGCTAATTTTTTGTATTTTTAGTAGAGACAGGGTTTCACCATGTTGGCCAGGATGGTCTTGATCTCTTGACCTCGTGATCTGCCCGCCTAGGCCTCCCAAAGTGCTGGGATTACAGGCATGAGCCACCGTGCCTGGCCAATTCTCTGATAATTTTTATAAATTCAAAACCATGGTCAGTGAAAGAACACTAAGTTAGTTATTGTCTGTCATTCACTCTTACCCAAACTCTAAATTGTTGATGAGTTTACAAGGCTTTTCTTGAGGACTTTTTTCTCCTTAAAATAGTAATAGCTAACATTGATAGTCTTTTGTGTATAATTCTGCTCCTCAAAAGATCCTATAAGAACTATTATTTTTCCCCATTTACGGCTGAAAAAACAGACTTAGACGTAATTTTCCCAAAGGCTTAGAGCTAGAAAGTAGTAAAGGTAAAATTAAAACACAGAGCCTAAAAGCAAACTAATCTGTATGCTTTGGCATAGTGGTTATTAACAGAAGCTTCCCAGGAGAATATAACATCCTAACCCAAGTGTTCTTATTTTAATGCTCTCATACATGCTTAGAAAGACAAGAGAAACCATCAGGGATTAATATTACAGCATATTTCATATTCATTCATTCCTGCATTCATATCAGAAGGCAGTAATGAAAAAGAGGGAAGGTTCTAAAGTCACATCACATAGATTAAAATCCTAATTCCACCATATTCTTAGCTATGTAACTTTAAACATTACTTAAATTCTCTAAGTTCAATTTTCTCAACTAAAAAAACAGAAGTGGTAATATAATTACCATCATCACCATACTGGGTTCTCCCAAAGATTTAGAGATAATGTGTGAACACACATAACAATGGACCTGGTACATACGAATTCTTGAAAAAAGTAGCTATTAAAATAATTATTCAAAATGTTCTGAGGGCTTACACCTACTGGACTCTGGGCAGAGCACTGGGTGCTAGGACTGTACCATATACAGGACAAGGCTGTCCCTGCCCTCCTAGATCTTGTAGTCTCTATTGGGGGAGTAGACAATAAAGAAGAAAACAAAAGAAGGAAACATATAAATGAAGTGCTATTGAGGGGGTAAAGCCAGCTGGACTTCCTGGGTTGAGTGGGGATTTGGAGAACTTCTTTGTCTTACAAGAGGATTGTAATATGCACCAATCAGCACTCTGTAGCTAGCCAGAGGTTTGTAAAACGTACCAATCAGTGCTCTGTAAAAACGCACCAATCAGCGCTCTGTAGCTAGCTAGAGGTTTGTAAAAATAGACTAAACAGCACCCTGTAAAATGGACCAATCAGCAGGACATGGACTGGGACAAATAAGGGAATAAAAGCTAGCCACCCCAGCCAGTAGCAGCAACCCGCTCGGGTTCCTTCCAGGTTGTGGAAGCTTTGTTTCTTCGCTCTTCACAATAAATCTTGCTGCTACTCACTCTTTAGGTCCATGCCATCTTTAAGAGCTGTAACACTCACCACGAAGGTCTGCAGCTCCTTTCTTGAAGTCAGAGAGACCACCAACCCACCAGAAGGAACGAACTCTGGACATACTATGAATTTTAGTGAAGTGCAAGCAATAAATGCACATGTGTTGAGATAGAGGACAATGGGGAGGAAGCTACTATAGAAGTGGTGATCAGGGAAGACCCCTCTGAGGAGGAGATGTTTTAGCTGAGACTGGAAGTTTAAGGATCTTTCTATGAGACAAGGGGAGGGAAGAGCCTGTACAGAAGAGGAGAATATGGCATGTTTGAGGAACTGAAGGTGTTCAACCTGACAAGCATGGCAAACAAGGAGGGGAGCCTGGAGAGGGAGCATGTCAGAGTAAGTGTGGATGTGAGACCAAGTGCAGTGAAAGCCACCAAGCAGGGGGGTGGCATGCTTGGGTTTACTCTTTAGTAGGATCACTCTGGCTGCTGTGAGGAAAATGTGCTAGAAGAAAGCAACAGTGGAAGCTGGGAGACCAACCAGGAGACATGGAATCATCCATCTGAGAGAGGTGGGTAGGTGAATTAGGAAGATGGAAAGAAGGAAGGGTTTGAGATATTCTAGAGGCTAGGCCAAAAAGCCATAAAGATGGGTTGCATGTGGAGTGAGGAAATGAGAAGAATCACAGACAACTTTCAGGTGTCCAGCCTGAACAATGAATAGACAATACTAACAGTGAGACAGAAGGCTGAAGGGGAGAGTAAGGAAGGGTCAGGAATGAGGAATACAAGTTTCAAAGCTTGAGAAGGAGATTGAGAGATCAGTTCTGAACCTGTGAAATTTGAGATCACTGGGACAGGAAGGTGGTAGCTGAAACTGCAAGTCTGGAACCAGAGAAAGGGTGGGGAAACGTAACAGAAAGAGTCATCTGCATCCAGGGGGTTCTAGGGTCCTGGGAATTGATTAGATCATTTAGAGAGAGAATATGATGAAAGAAGGGAGGTAGCAGAGCCAGAAAAGAAAAGAAATAATTAAAAATCACGTTGATAGTTTAAAACTGAACATGGTAACATAGCCCACACAAACATAGAACTGGCTCAAATACATGCTCAATCAATACCTGTGGAACAAGTAAAAATAAATTCTTAACACATACTTTTAGGCCTTTTTTTTTTTTTTTGGAGATGGAGTCTCTGTCGCCCAGGCTGGAGTGCAGTGGCGAGATCTCAGCTCACTGCAGGCTCTGCCTCCTGTTCACACCATTCTCCTGCCTCAGCCTCCCAAGTAGCTGGAACTACAGGCGCCTGCCAACACGCCCGGCTAATTTTTGTATTTTTATTAGAGACGGGGTTTCACCGTGTTAGCCAGGATGGTCTCGATCTCCTGACCTCATGATCTGCCCGCCTCAGCCTCCCAAAGTGCTGGGATTACAGGCGTGAGCCACCGCGCCCAGCCTCCTTTTAGGCCTTTAAGAAAATAATTTTTATTTAGGATTCCCCCCCTTACCACCACCACCCACCAACTTCTTGTATATTTGGAGGATAAGAAAAACAAGTTTTTGAAGGTCTCTGTTTGGATTGTGTTCAAGGAGATCCTTTTTCTTAAAAATAAGAAGCAACTGTTTTTTTCCAAAAAGTCACTAAAATGAAAAGTAGTCTACCTGAAATTCAAACCTTTGAAAAGCTTACGCTCACATTACAACTTCTCTGTAAAAATTCTGCCCCAAGATACAATTTTCCCATCCTCATAAATTAAAATGCAATTATATATTTTACTGCGGATGTTTCATCCTGAAAGATGAAACTGGTACTTTCAAACAGTTCAAGAGTCACATGAGAGATGTAAAATTGCAAAAGGTCAAGGATTTATTTTAAAATGTTAAAGAAAAAATTAAGTATACCTGCTAGGCCATCCAAAAACTGATAAGCAGGGAGATGAAAAGGATAGAATTGCCAGAAAAATAAGTAAATATGTAGCAGCTATTCCCCAAATGAAAACACATTCAAGCTATAATTATATCTCTGGGTATCTGTTGACACAAAAACCCCACTATGCTCTTGAGGCTTACACTATCACTATCAACTACTAAATTGAAATCACAGCTGTAAACATAACTGGGAAACTTTATACTTTTCAAAAATGTCCACCATGACACAGGGATAACGCATAAGAAGGAAAGCCAACAACATTTGCCAAAAATGTTCCTTCCCTCAATTGTTCAAGTTAAATCAAGACCGTAATTCTTTTTAAGATCATAGCCTCACTTTGTAAAATTCTTCTCAGATATAGATGAGAAAGGAATATCCTGACTTTTAAGAGATTGTCATTTTAACTCATGATACAGCTACCTAGAAGCCTAGAAGGCTACCAGCAAGGTCACATGAATAGATGGATAATGAGCATTCATTCTTTCCTTCATTCATTCAACAAATATTAAGTACCCACAGTGGGCCAGGTGCAGTTTCTGAGCCCTGAGGATTTATCAGTGAAAAAAAGTCTCACACTTCTGGGTTAATGAGGGAGAGAGACAATACACCAACAAATAAATATGTATTACCAAGTGGTGGTAAGTAAGGCAGGATAAGAACAACAGGGAAATGGGGTGTATTTGATAGTGTGGTCAAGCAAAGCCAGACAACTTTTGAGCAGAGACCTGAAGTAAGGGAGTCAACCATGTTAATATCCAGGGACCAGAGTTCTAGGCAGAGTGAACAGCAAATGCAAAGGCACCGAGGCTGGAGTATGCTTGACTTTTTTGAGACAGAGTCTCACTTTGTCTCCCAGGCTGGAGTGCGGTGGTGCAATCTTGGCCCAATGCAACCTCTGCATCCTGGGTTCAAGCAATTCTCCTGCCTCAGCCTCCTGAGTGGCTGAGATTACAGGCACGCACCACCAGGCCCGACTTTTTTTTTTTTTTTTTTTTAGTAGAGACAGGGTGTCACCATGCTGGCCGGGCTGGTCTCGAACTCCTGACCTCGTGATCCGCCCGCCTCGTCCTCCCAAAGTGCTGGGATTACAGGTGTAAGCTTGACGTTTTTAAGAAACAGCAAAGAGATCTGTCTGGCAAGGCTCGAAGTGAGGATGGTTGTGGGGAAGACGGTTAGCCTGGCGGGCCACAGCAAGGCTTTCAGATTTTACTTTAAGACAAAAAGCTATTGGAGGGCTCTAAGCAGAGGACTAACGTGATCTGACTTTTTTAAAGGATTGCAAAGAGAAACACAAGTTCCTACTCATAAAACCAAGATGTATCTCTCATAATCTAGTTATAAGTCAAAGAAAAAAGCATAGAATAAAAGTTGTATAGTATAATAGCATTTTTGTAAGAAAAAACACGTATACATGGGAACAAGGCTAAAAGGCTTAATACCAAATTGTGATTTACTATAGTTTGTGGGATTATGGGGGGTTTTTTGTTTTTTTGCAGTGCTTTTCTTTGTTTTTCAAGTTTTCTGCCTTAAACATGAATTACTTTGGTAATTTTTAATGTTATCTTTAAAAAGAAAAAAGCACTCCACCATGAGACTTCCCTTGTCTGAAATCTTACTTCAATATGAAAAAAAAAAAAAACTCAAAACCAAAAACGAAAACAACATGGGGAACATTTTTTTCCAAAAATTACCACACTTCCCATGCAATGTTTGCCTGTCATGAACCACTGCACAAATCAAGCCCCACTCAATGTATCAAGGTCACAAAACCAACTTGGTTAATATGTTGATCATTACATAGTGGCTCTGTCCTCCACAGCAACTTTGATACCATCTTTCCAAGGCAGCAACAGAAAGGCCCTTTTCATTCATTTTCTAAGTGTCTTTGATACTATTTTGCGCTTCTGGATTTTTCCACTGTATGTCTCTTAGAAACAAATTAAGCTCGAATAAGTTGTTCCAGCTAATGAAGTGCGCTTTTGGCACCTTCTCCGTGGTTCAGAATTATCCGGCAAAATACCAATTGTTTTAGGACGCATTTTCTCTTAGTTTTGAAATATTGCAATACTAAGTTACCACAAATAAAGAACATCGAGATAACAACACACAAGAACGTATATAAATGGAAACTACTGTAATCCTTTTTTAAATTAAGGATGTGTGGACGCCTCATGAATAAACATTTAGGGTATCTGGATAAATATATACTATGTGTTCATACAGATAAAAACAGAAAGGAGCATTCCTTCCCACCTCACTCCCCCACCCCAAGTCACATAAGTTTCTCGCAGGGCACAAGCCCAGGGCAATCACTGCTCAGAAATGTAAACCACGCAACTCAAAATGACTCAAGCTCTCAAACACTTCCCACCTAAGCCCTACATCCCATCCACTCCTCAATCACTTCCAACAGGCTTCCCTGAATGAAAATCCCAAACTGGGAAGGCTTAACAAGCTCCAAACTCCACTCATACACCACTCAGAGAATCCGAGGACCTGGGGCCCATGTGTAGTTTTTTCATGTGGGCAAACAAGGGTCCCAAGATTCAGGATGCTACTGTACCCCGAGTGGTTCGAGTCCTGGCTCTGCCGCCTTCCCTGGTCTAGCTGACGCTCTTTACACCGAGGGCATGGGCTGCCACATCCCAGCAGAGTGCAAGGGCCCTCGGGCGTGGACGCAGGCGGCTTTCGGGTGCACACGCGGAACGCACACTCGGGCACGCACTCACACGGTCAGGCGGGCCTGCGCGAACACCCCCGCTTCCCCTCTACCACCCCCTTTTGCGCCTTCCGCGATGGTGGCACGCGGGGCTACCCTGACCCCCAGGACCCCTGGACGCCCGCGCCTGGAGCCCGGGGGGTGATGACAGATGGCGGAGGGCGGGGCTCCGGGGGGAAGGGGCGGAGACTCTCAGCATGGGGGTGCTGGCGGCTGACAGAAAGACCAGGGGCAGCCGGCGGGAGGGGGCTGACTGAGACTGCGGGCCGGCCGCGGGCCAGGCGTGGCGGGAAGGAGCTCGCGCAGACACAGGGGCTGACAGGCAGAGAGAGACACAGACACCGGGGACTGACAGCCGCGGGGGCACGCGGGGCCGGCTGGCCGTGGCGGGCGCTCACCTGGCAGCGGTGGCGGTGGCGGCGCCCGCGACCGGGCCGCTCTTCCCGCGCTGCGGGCCTCCCTCCCCGCGGCCGGGCGGGCGGGCGGCCGGCGCAGGCCCCGCAGAGGCGGCGGCGGCGACGCCGGAGCCGCGGACTGCTGAGCAGCGGGGACGCAGCTGCACCAACCGACTCCGGGCCGCTCGGCTGGGCTCGGCCACTGTCGGAGGCGCTCGGCTCTGCTCGGCCTTGCACGGCTCCGCTCGGCCTTGCTCGGCTCAGCTGGGGGCGTGGCCCAGGGCCCCCCCTACCCGGGTCGCCTCTGGCGGCCGCGGGGCGGGGCTTTCGAGCGGGTGCAAGCCCCCTGACGTCGCGGAGAGCGGACCTTGCCCCCGGCGCATGCGCCCGCACTCCTCCCCTTCTCACAGTGTGGAGGCTGAAGAAGACAGGGAAGGAGGGGCTCGGGGCGGATGCTGCGGTCCCAGAGGTTCCTGGCTTTTGTACTCCATATCCTGCTCTTTCCAGAGGACCACTTAAAGAAGGTCACACCAGGTTACACTTTCAAAAGGATGTGTGTGTAGGCTGGCAGGGGCTCTGGCTCCTGTCTGCCCCCACTCCTGCAATTCCAGTGTTTCCCAACAAGCGTCGACTAGGAGTGTTCTTTTATCCCACCAAGGCTTCACTGCAGTTTTTAATATTTTCTGTTTTCTTAAAAATAATAACAAAAAAAACCTAACTCTTGATCGCTGTTTTAACACTGAATCTTCAAGTACTTGAACTTTCAAGCATCAGTCAGCCTCCTCAAGTCCACTAATACCGTCCTTTCTTCATAGCTATTGTGTAACGTGTAATGCCTGGGATGGGGTTGTGTTGTTTCCTGAATTCTCGTCACATGATCCAGGCACCTTTTTAGTTATGGAACCAAGTCTGCAG
This sequence comes from Hylobates moloch, assembly GCF_009828535.3. Taxonomy (NCBI): domain Eukaryota; kingdom Metazoa; phylum Chordata; class Mammalia; order Primates; family Hylobatidae; genus Hylobates; species Hylobates moloch. The sequence goes on along the minus strand of NW_026652296.1, from coordinate 19,425,873 downwards.
CAAATATGCTCAGAAAGTGGTTCCCAACTTTAGAATCCAGTGATTAGTAAACAGCAGGAGCTCTACAGTCTTGACACACCTGGGTGGGAATCCCAGATCTGCATTAATCTCGCAGGTTAATAATTGTCTGAGTGACTTTGGACGTGTTAATCTCTCAACTGTAAAAGGGCAATGAAACATTAGTAAATCAGTAGAAATATTAAAAGGGTTAAATGACACCACATATAAAGGTTTCTGCACAGTGCTTGGTGTTCAGTAAATAAAGCTGCCTTTAACTTCAAGTAACTTTAGAAACTTCAGATCCTGAAAACCAGGGAGCATATACACAAGTGTGAGCGATGTGTCCAAGTAAACAAGTCCATAGTCAAACACCTATACATGGCACCTTAGCTTGCTCCTTTCACAACCTTCCCTACCTCAGTTCATGTCAACTCCATTTTTCTGATGACTCCAGCCAAACCACTGGAGTCATCCTGGACTCCACTCTCCCTATCATATCCCACATACAACCCATTAGAAAAGCCTGTCAGCTCTACCTTTAAAATACCCCTTTTCCTCTTTCCTGGAATATTGTAGTAGCCTCCTACCTGTTCTCCACGATTCCACCGTGCTCTCATGGAGCCTTCTCTCAACACAGAAGCCAGAGGGATCCTGTTGAAACCTAAGCTCAAAAGCCCCCAAAAGGTTTCCCATCTCAGAGTAAACGCCAAAAAAAAAAAAAAAATGGGGGCGGTGGGGTGGAGAGTGGGACACGGTCTCACTCTGTCTCTCAGGTTAGAGTGCAGTGGCGCCATCACAGCTCACTGCAGCCTCAACCTCCCAGACTCAAGCAATCCTCCCACCTCAGCCTCCCAGGTAGCTAGGACTACAGGTGCACGCCACCATGCCCGCCTATTTTTTTCATTTCCAAAATGTGGTTTTTTTTTCAAAGGCTTCCAAGATCCTATGTGTCTGCCCTTCTTCCACTTATGCTCTCCACCTCTCTAACTGCACCTCCTTGCACTCAGCCTCCTCATTGCATGCCAGGCACACTAGCCTCCTTCTTGCTCCCAGAATATGGAGGTTCACTTCTACTTCAGAACCTCTGCACTTGGTGTTTCTTCCCCCCAGATATCAGAAAGGCATGTGCCCTCCAAGTTTCTACTCAAAAGTCACCTCCCCAGACTTTCCCAGACCACTCTACTAAAGTATCAAGTCCCAACTCCAATCACTATCCTCTAAGCCTGCTTTACTTTTCTGCCTAGCCCTTCTAACCTGAATATCATCTATAACATCTCTGAAGGTGGGAACTTTGTTTTTCCCATCTTCAGCATCTAGAACATGGGTCAACATGTTCAGGTACTCAATAAGTATTTCTGGAATGAATGAGAATGTATATAGGTTATGCTGCTCCAATACAACTTCATTTATTCAACAAACTTTTCTGAGCATCTATTTTGATCCAGGCACAGTGGGATCCTGAGAAAAACGAGGTACTCTCCCGACCTTTGAGGAACAGTATTTCAGAGGAAACAGGCATGTAAAAAAAAATACTTCTGGCCGGGCACAGTGGCTCACGCCTGTAATCCCAGCACTTTGGGAGGCTTAGGTGGATGAATCACCTGAGGTCAGGAGTTCAAGCCCAGACTGACCAACATGGTGAAACCCCATCTCTACTCAAAATACAAAAATTAGCCAGGCATGGTGACGTGCACCTGTAATCCCAGCTACTTGGGAGGCTGAGGCAGGAGAATCACTTGAACCCAAGAAGCATAGGTTGCAGTAAGCGAATTTGCAGCATTACACTCCAGCCTGGGCAACAAGAGCGAAACTCTGTCTCAAAAACAAACAAATAAAAAACTTCTGGAAGAAAATCTGTAACAAAGATAGATGTGCCAACTGCTTTGGGAAGCACAGAGGATAGCATAATTAACAATATACAGGAGAGTGAGGGTAGGCTTCCCAGAAAAGGTGACTTTGGGGCTACATCTGAAGAGTTGTTGAGACAGAGATTCCAGGCAGAAGAAACAGCATTTAATACCAGTGTCAGTGTTGGGGGGTATGTCACAAATGATATTTACACACGGAGGCATACTACTTTCCTTTAAAAAAAAATTAAGCAGATTTCAGGTGATCCCTATAATAATGTCACTTGCACTCACATTCTGATGAGCTTTCTCAAGTAGTAAGGAAACTGCTAGTATAGTTAATGCAATAGTTACAACCTGACCTCTATTTTATTAGAATGGGCTACACCTATGAACTTTTTGTGCCCGGGTCCAGAGGCAAAGAACTATCTGAAGTTTGCTGGCTGCAAGCACCAGAAACCCATCAGACCAATTTAAGGAAAATAAAAGGGGACTTTATCTTTAGGCTTTGGGTGGGATGGATCTCACAGAGGCCAAGGGAAAGAACTAGCTGGGCTTTTGGATGGGCTGGAAGCAGAGTAAGGAGAGCCAGTATGACTCCAGCAAACTTGTTTTCTCTGCCTCTAGGTATTAATAATGCAATGGGAAATGTGTCTACCAACTTCTCCCAAGTATGAGATACAATTCCAACTACCCAAGACTAAAACTCCCTAATCATTCTAATTACAAAATCATGTAGAAAAGGCTCTAACTGACCCAACTTGTGGTAGGTACCCTCCTCCTCCAGAACAGTCATGCCAGCTTACAGGGATGAAGTTCACAGGAAGCCACCTCCGTGAATCAAGAAACGGCCAATTGCCAGCAAAAGGGAAATCGTTTCTAGCTGTGGCGATATCTTGAAGTCCCCCACAGAATTGCTGGTTCCACACAGTGGCAAACCCCCTGGGAAACATTTGGTAGCGACACAGGAAACAATTGTTGAGTTCTTGATTTCTGCATAGTAGGGAGGCCTTTTTTAAGTGGCAATAAAAAAAAAAGTTGTTTTTTTTTGTTGTTTTGAGACTGTGTCTTGCTCTGTCACCCAGGCTGGAGTGCAATGACATGGTCTTGGCTCACTGCAACCTCTGCCTCCCAGATTCAAGCGATTCTCCTGCCTCAACATCTCAAGTAGCTGGGATTACAGGTGTGCACCACCATGCCCGGCTAACTTTTGTATTTTTGGTAGAGAGAGGGTTTTGCCACGTTGGCCAGGCTGGTCTCGAACTCCTGACCTCAGGCAATCCACCAGCCTTGGCCTCCCAAAGTGCTGGGATTACAGGCGTGAGCCCCCATGCCTGGCCTGAAAGCTGTTCTTTTCCCAACAAAAAAGGGGACAAAAACTGGGATGCTCTCCATAAGAACTCTGTAGGCACATGATAGGATTGTACTTCCTTACAATAGCTTGGATTTGTGAATAGCCATGTGACTTTCTTTGGTCAATAAAATGTGAGTAGAAGTACAGTCACACATTGCTTAACGACAGGGATATGTTCTGAGAAATGTGAGGTTAGGTGATTGCGTCATTGTGCAAACATCATGCAGTGTACTTACACAACTTAGACGGTAAAGCCTACCATACGCTGAGGCTATATGGTATAACCCATTGCTCCTTGGTTACAAACCTGTACAGCATGTTACAGTACTGAATACTGTAGGCAGTTATAACACGGTGGTATACATCTGTGTATCTAAACATATCTAAACATAGAAAAGGTACAGTAAAAGTAGGGTATAAAATGTTTTAAAATGGTACACCTGTACAGGGCACTTACCATGAATGGAGCTTGCAGGACTGGAAGTTGCTCTGGGTGAGTCAGTGAGGGAGTTGTGAGGGAATGTGCAGACCTAGTACATTACTGTATGCCACTGTAGACTGTATACACGCTATACACTTACTGCTAAATTTTTTTTTTCTTGAGACAGAGTCTCGCTCTGTTGCTGAGGCTGGAGTGCAATGGCGCCATCTCAGCTCACTGCAACCTCTGCCTCCTGGGTTTAAGCGATTCTCGTGCCTGTCTCCCTAGGCGCTGGGATTATAGGTGTGCACCACCATGTCCAGCTAATTTCTTATATTTTTAGTAGAGACAGGGTCTCGCAAGTTGGCCAGACTGGTCTCCGACTCCTGGCCTCAAGCGATCTGCCTGCCTCGGCCTTCCATAGTGCTGGAATTATAGGAGTGAACCACTATGCCCGGCCATACTTACACTAAATTTAGTTTTTAAATATTTTTATTTGGCTAGGCACAGTGGCTCGTACCTGTAATCCCAACACTTTGGAAGGCCACGGTGGGAGGATTGCTTGAGGACAGGAGTTTGAGACAAACTGGGCAATATAGAGAGATCCCCATCTCTACAAAAAAATGTAAAAATTAGCTGGGTGTAGTGGCACATGCCTATAGTCTCAGCTACTCAGGAGGCTAAGGTTGGAGAATCACTTGAGCCCAGGAGTTTGAGGCTGCAGTGACCTACGATCATGGCACTGCACACTAGCCTGGGTGACAGATGGAGAGCCCATCTCTTAAAAAAAAAAAAAGATAAAAGAAAAGGAAAATAAAAAATAGGTAAAAAAAAAAAAAAAAAAGATTTTCTTTAATAATTATCTTTAGCTTACTTTAACTTTTTTAGCTTACATACTTTTACGTATTTTTAACTTTTTGACTGTTTTGTAGTAACACTTAGCTTTTTTTTTTTTTTTTTTCTTGAGACGGTCTCACTATATGTCACCTGGGCTGGAGTGCAGTGGTACAATCTCAGCTCACTGCAGCCTCGACCTCCCAGGCTTAAGCAATCCTCCCATCTTAGCTCCCCCAAGTAGCTGGGAAATAACACTGAACTTAAAACACAAACCCACTGTACAGTTGTACATTTTCTTTCTTCATATTTTTGTTCTGTAAGCTTTTTCTTTTTCCTTTTTTTCTTTTTTTGAAACAGGATCTCATTCCAACGCCCAGGCTGGAGTGCAGTGGAGCAATCTCAGCTCACTGTAACGTCCACCTCCCAGGTTCAAATGATTCTCCTGCCTCAGCCTCCTGAGTAGCTGGAATTACAGGTGTGTGCCACCATGCCTGGCTAATTTTTGTATTTTTAGTAGAGACAGTGTTTCACGATGTTGGCCAGGCTGGTCTCGAACCCCTGACCTCAAGTGATCCACCCGCCTTGGGCTCCCAACTATAAGCTTTTTTCTATTAACTTTTTTTAACTTTTTAAACTTTTTTGTAAAAAGGCGTATTAGCCTTGGCCTACACAGGGTCAGGATCATCAATATCACTGTCTTCTACCTTCATATCTTGTCCCACTGGAAGGTCTTCAGAAGCAATAATATGCACGGAGCTGTCAACTCCTCTGATGAAAATGCCTTCTTCTGGAATCCCTCCTGGAAGACCTGCCTGAGACTATTTTACAGTTGTTTTTTTTATAAGTAGAAGGAGTACACTCTAAAATAATGATAAATAGTATAGTAAATACATGAACCAGTACCATAGTCATTTATTACCAGTATCAAGTTATTTGTATTACCTGTATCATGTACTGTACATAATTGTATGTGCTGTACTTTTAGACAACTGGCAACACAGGTTTCTTTACATGAGAAGCACCACAAACCTGTGACTAACGTGTTGCACTCTGATGTTATGATGGCTATAAGGCCACTAGGTGACAGGAGATTTTAGTCTCTATCACAATCTTATGGGACAACCACTGTACATGCAGTTCATCGTTGACTGCACATACAGTGTTGCACCACTGTATATGCAAAACGTCATTGTGTGGTGTATAATCCACCGTACATCACTCCCAGGTCCAAAGCTAAGTCTTGAGATATTTGTACCCCCATGTTTATAGCAGCATTATTCACAATAACCAAAAGGTAGAAACAACTCAAGCATCTATTGACAGATAAATGGGAAAAATATGGTATATATATATATGAAAGATTATTTAATCTTTAAAAGGAATTCTGACATGCTACAACATAGATGAAACTTGAGGACATTTTTCTAACTGGTTAAGTAAACCAGTTAGAAAAAGGCAAATATTGTATGACTCCACTTATATAAAATACCTACTATAGTGAAATTCATAGAGACAGAAAGTAAAGTCGTGGTTGCCAGGGGCTGGGGGGAAGGGAGAATTGGAAGTTATTGTTTTATGGGAATAGAGTTTCGGTTTTCCAAGATGAAAAGAGTTCTGGAGATTGGTTGCACAACAACGTGAATGAAGTTAACACTAGTGAACTGTTCACTTAACAAAGGTTAATACAGGGCCGGGCACGGTGGCTCACACCTGTAATCCCAGTATTTTGGGAGGCCGAGGTGGGTGGATCACTTGAAGTCAGGAGTTCAAGACCAGCCTGGCCAACATGGTGAAACCCCATCTCTACAAGAAATACAAAAATTAGTCAGGTATGATGGTGCTCACCTGTAATCCCAGCGACTTGGGAGGCCGAGGCATGAGAATCACTTGAACCTGGGAGGCAGAGGTTGCAGTGAGCTGAGATCGCACCACTGCACTCCAGCCTGGGCAACAGAGAGAGGCTCCATCTCAAAAAAAAAAAAAAAAAAAAGTTAATATGTAGATTTATGTAGATTTTACTGCAGTTTAAAAAATAAAATTCAAATTGGCCAGGCGGCTCACGCCTGTAATCCCAGAACTTTAGGAGGCCGAGGTGGGCAGATCATGGGGTCAGGAGATCAAGACCATCCTGGCCAAAATGGTGAAACCCCATCTCTACTAAAATACAAAAACTTAGCTGGGCATGGTGGCACGCACCTGTAGTCCCAGCTACTCGGGAGGCTGAGGCAGGGGAATCACTTCAACCTAGGAGGCGGAGGTTGCAGTGAGCTGAGATCGCACCACTGCACTCCAGCCTGGCGACAGAACAAGACTCCATCTCAGAAAGAAAGAAAAAAAATCAAATGGAGATAATAAAATGGAATAAAAAATACTTGGCTACTCCAGAAGAAGGACAAAAAAATTAAACAGGGACAAAGGCCAGGTAGGACAAATAGATTTTTTTAAATAGCCAGGTTATATACTTAAATGGTTTGAAATCATATCTGTAATTATATTAAATGGGAATGGACTAAATATTCTAGCAAAAGGGGAAAACTGACAAACTGAAATTAAAACAAACAAATAAGACTCAACTATTTGATGCTGGCCAGGTCTGGTAGCTCACTCCTGTAATCCCAGCACTTTGGGAGGCTAAGGCAGGTGGATTGCTTATGACATAAATACACAAAATAAAACTATAATCATGGCCTGACATACAAAAAGATACTCAATAAATACATCTTGAATGAATGGGTGCATATATGTGATATGGTGCTCCAACTTAACTTCACTTATTCAATGAACAGCCAAACCAATTTTTGTTGGATATGGACTTAAATATGAAAGGTAAAACAATAAAGCTTTAGAAGATAACATACAATAATATCTTCATAACCTCAAGGTAGAAAAAGTTTTCTTGGCTGGGCATGGTGGCTCAAGCCTGTAATCCCAGCACTTTGGGAGGCTGAGGTGGGCAGATCACGAGGTCAGGAGATTGAGACCATCCTGGCTAACATGGTGAAACCCCATCTCTACTAAAAATACAAAAAAAATTAGCCGGGCATGGTAGCGGGCGCCTGTAGTCCCAGCTACTTGGGAGGCTGAGGCAGGAGAATGGTGTGAACCCAGGAGGCGGAGCTTGCAGTGAACCGAGATCGTGCCACTGCACTCCAGCCTGGGCGAGAGCGAGACTCCGCCTCAAAAAAAAAAAAAAAGTTTTCTTAAACAGAACAGAAAAAGCACTAGCCATAGGAAAGATCGATAAATTGCACTTTTGTTTTTTTTTTACAGTTAAGAACTGTTCAACAAGAGACATCACTAAGAGAGTGAAGAAGCAAGCCACAGAAGATTTGCAATGTACATAACAAAAGTTTTATATCCAAAATATACAAAAAACTAGTATAAAGATAGACCAATTGAAAAATGGGCAAAAACAGGCTCTTCACACACACACACACACACAAATCCAAATAGCAAATAAACATGTAGCAAGTGCTTAGCCTCATTAATGAAGAAAATGAAATACAGTGAACAACTACTACAGATCCAGGTGGCTAAATATTCCAAGTCTGATAGTAACAACTGTTGGTGAGAACTGTTGGTGAATGTATAAGGGAAGCTCTTATACATTGCTGAAGGGAGTGCACTTGTATAAACATTTTGGAAAACACTTTGGTATTATTATTTTTTTTGAGACAGATTCTCGCTCTGTCACCCAGGCTGGAGTGCAGTGGTGCCATCTTGGCTCACTGCAGCCTCCGCCTCCCAGCTTCAAGCAATTCTCCTGCCTCAGCCTCCCAAATAGCTGGGACTACAGGTGTGGGCTGCCACGCCCTGCTAATTTTTTGTATTTTTAGTAGAGACAGGGTTTCACCCTGTTGGCCAGGATGGTCTTGATCTCCTGACCTCGTGATCCACCCACCTCAGTCTCCCAAAGTGCTGGGATTACAGGCGTAAGCCACCGCACCGAGTAGCATTATTTTAAGTTAAGCATAGGCATAGCTCATAACCCAGAAATTCTGCTCCAAAATACATACCCATGAGAAACACGTGCCCAGATACAGCAGTAGACATGTACAAGAATGTTCACAGCAGCATTATTTATAATAACCCCAAGTTGGAAACAACCCAAATGCCCATCAGTAGCAGACGGAATTAATTGTGATATATTCACTCAGCAGAACACTACAGACGACACTGAAAATGAGTGAAGTATAGCTGTGCACAGTACCATAGAAGAATCTGATAACGAATGTGAAGCCAGGGAAGTCAGACACACATCTTAAGACTGCCTTTCTATAAAACCCATAGCCACACAAAACCAAACATGTCCCTCCCCCACAATTCCCCACCACTCCTCTACTTATGAGACACAGAAAGAGCGGTAATAGAGACAGATTTCATGGTAACTAGTTAGGGAATCACCATTTTATACCCAGGCACAGAAAACCAACCCCCTACTGGAATATCTTCTGCGTGCAGGGATGAGGAGAGAAACTGGCCTTGGAGGTGAGGGAATTCAAGGAAGTGACTGACAGCTCTCTGTTGTGGGGATAGAGAATATTATTATGGTCAGGCCACCCTTCTGTTGGAATCCATTGTGATGTCTTCAGTGTTACTTTTTTTTTTTTTTTGAGACAGGGGCTGTCACCCAGGCTGGAGTACACTGTACTATCATGGCTCACTGCAGCCTCGACCTCCCGGGTTCAAGTGATCCCCCTGAGTAGCTGGGACTAATGCACCACCATGCCCAACTAATTTTTCTATTTTCTTTTGTAGAGACAGGGTTTCACTACGTTGCCCAGGCTGGTCTCAAACTCCTGGCCCAAGTGATCCACCTGCTTCAGCCTCCCAAAGTGGTATGATTACAAGTGTCAGCCACCGTACCCAGCTACAGGGTTATTTTAATAAAATCACTGAAAGTTAGGGGGTCATAATGACCCATTTATAGCATGCTAAACCTTCATCAGGCAGTGGAGGCCACGATATGGGACGACAAGCAATTCCTGAGGTGCACTGCACATTAGCAAAAGGCGGCCATGCAGCTCTGGAAAGATTCTCAACAATAAACATAATTACGTTTGTTGTATGTTCCTCCAGATTTTTTCAGGGTATCTAAACATTTTTTATTATAAATATGGTATTGTATTACATGTATTATTTACTTTTTTAATCTTAACAGTAGCTGCTAAACATCTGTTAAACATATTTTAATACATAGAGACCTACTTCATAATTTAGGGGGTGATGGAAACTTCATAATTTTGGGTGTGATGAATATATTTATTACCTTGTGATCATTTCACAGGTACACACATCAAAACTCAAGGTGTACACTTTAGATATGTGGTTTTTTTTGTTTTTTGAGATGGAGTCTCACTCTGTCACCCAGGCTGGAGTGCGGTGGCGCCATCTCAGCTCACCGCAAGCTCCGCCTCCCAGGTTCACGCCATTCTCCTGCCTCAGCCTCCCGAGTAGCTGGGACTACAGGCGCCCACCACCACGCCCAGCTAATTTTTTGTATTTTTTAGTAGAGACGGGGTTTCACCGTGTTAGCCAGAATGGTCTTGATCTCCTGACCTCGTGATCCGCCCACCTCGGCCTCCCAAAGTGCTGGGATTACAGGCGTGAGCCACTGCGCCTGGCCTAGATATGTGTTTTATTATACATCAATTATACCTCAGTAAAACTGAAAAAAGGTTGTGTTTTAAATCTCTCACTTTTTTTTTTTTTTTTTTTGCGTGACAGGGTCTCACTCCTCTGCCCAGACTGGAGCACAGTAGTGTGATCATAGCTCACTGCAGCTTCCAACTCTTGGGCTCAAGCAATCCTCTTGCCTCAGCCTCCAGAGTAGCTAGGACTACAGGCACACACCACCATACCCAGATAATTAAAATTTTTTTTTGTACAGACAACCTCTTGCTTTGTTTCCCAGGTTGATCTCAAAATCCCGGCTTCAAGCAGCCCCCACTCCTTGACCTCCCAAAGTGTTGGGATTACAGGCATGAGCCACCATGCTTGGCCTTGTGCTTTAAATCTTTTACTGTTTTCTTCCACTTAACACTATAAATTCCATCCATGCTGTTTTATGTCTATTTCCTGTAGAATTCCAAGGTATGTATCCACAACATTTTACTAACTCATCCCCTAGTTCCTTTGCCTCTAGTTCCTGTATGCCATTAACACTGTAACAAATAACCTCCTGCTTGTCTTCTTGTGGATCTGAGCAAACTTTCTTCAAAATGTATTTCCAGGCATGAGACTGCTACACTACTGAGCCCTATGCATACTTAATTTTACTCAGAACTACTGGCTTATTTTATAGAAGGGCTAAGCAAGTTTATATTCCCACTAGTCCAATCTCTTCACAATCCCTTCGTGTTGCAGTAACACTGAGAGGATGGATGTTGATTCCTGGTGCCCCGATTCAATTTGAAATTCACTTCATGGTCACTGACAAATTCTTCTTCAGGTTGTGGCAGGGCTGAGGCCATTTCCTAGTGACTTAACAGATGGAATTTCTTCTCTATTTTCACTTGTTTTTAAAATGTTTTCGGGGAGGGGTGCCTGTTAGAGACAGGAGCACTACAGACTATCTTCCCTAGGCACTCCCTGGCAGCCTTTTAAGTCCCCAACTACATGGAGAAACTGCCTTGGGTCAGTGTTTTAAGCTGCAAGGAATGTTGTGACTCAGCTAGTCGTTCAGGGACACCTCGATGAACAAGGCCACGGGAAGGAAGTCATTACACAGAGAGCTGGACTGTAAAAACCAAAAATACTCTACACACCAAACTCTAGAGCAGTGCAGCAGTACATCCCATGACTCAACGGGACAGCTTCTGCCACGTGGCACACAGCTCTGGATATGTGGTGCTCAGCCCTCACTCACGGCTCTGCTGCTGCTCTGAGCTGCTTGGAAAGTTGATTGGGTGGGGAAATCTGTGACTGTATTCTCTCTCCACCCCCTCCACTCTGACCATTGCTCCTCTCATCAGCTCCCCCTCTTCCTACTCCTTCTTTAACCCTCTTGCCCTACAAAAACAAAAACAGCTGGAATTTAGTATTTCACACATGCTGGCAATTTGGTGGGGACACATGAAGGTCAAAACACTGGCACCCTAGGAAGACCCTACTGATCAGGCAGACACTGGGCAATAGGTCATTTCACCTGGGGCAGGGTCAAGAGTACTGGGCAAAGAGGCAGCCCCAAGGAATGGAGACTTCAAGGTACAGGCAAAACCTTCAAAGATGTGGACATTCACTCACTAATCTTTATCAGAGGCCTACTATGTGCCAGATGCTTTTTGATGTTTTTTTTTTGAGACGGAGTCTCATTCACTGGAATGCAGTAGTGCCATCTCAGCACACTGCAACTTCCACCTCTGGTTCAAGCAGTTCTCCCACCTCAGCTTCCCCAGTAGCTGGGATTACATGCATGCACCACCACACCTGGCTAATTTTGTATTTTTGGTACAGACAGGGTTTCACCATCTTGGCCTGGCTGGCCTTGAACTCCTAGCCTCAAGTGATCCACCCGCGTCGGCCTCCCAAACTGTTGAGATTAGAGGCGTGAGCCACCATGCCTGGCCCCAGACTGTTCTTAGGAACTGTCGGTGAAGACAGATCAGATGTCTTATCCTCACGGGGCCTGCATTCTTTCGGAGGGAGACACACACATACCAGATATCCTCAAGAAGTAAATTAGCACTCAAGGAAGTTGTTAGGGCTGCTGGAAAAGATTAGAGCACGGAGAGGTGTCTGGGCATGGTCAGGGTAGACTACATGGACATTGGTGTGGTCTTGAGGGAGCCAGCCAGGTAGGCATCTAGGGAAAGAAACTTCTGGGCAGAGGAAGCAGCCAGTGTGCTTTTTTTTTTTTTTTTTTTAAAGAGATAGAGTCTTACACTGTCACTCAGGCTGGTGTGCAGTGGTGTAATCACAGCCCTGCAACCTTGAAATCCTGGGCTCAAGTGATCCTCCCTTCTCAGACTCCCAAAGTGTTGGGATTAAAGACATGAGCCACTGCATCTGACCAAGTATACTTTTAAGTGTACTCAATAATTGGTTTCCTTTTCCTCATCTATAACAACAGTTTCCACCTTTTGTGCAGCTCCTGAGAGCCTTGAGTTCTAACCACAACAGCCCCTCACTCCCAGTGGCAGCCCTTCCATGCAGCCTCCCCTCTCTAGCCCCACTCTGCCTGTTGGCATCTGCAGCCATGGTGCAGACCTAGTACATGGATGAGTTCCCAGACTGCTGGAGGCAGCCCCACCACCCCAAGCCCCTGGCCACCCAGTGGGCCAGAAACAGCCATGTTGGCTCAGGGTGCACTACTAAAGCTGGACACTGACAAGAGAATGATCCAGAGTTAGAAAAGACTCAAACAGAGAGAAGCTACTCCTGGATAGACATAAGAACCATAGGTAAAGATAAATTACCAAATTATGAAGAAAAGATTAAGGTGTTTTATGAGGAGCATTTACACTTGGATGATCAGATCTGTTACATCCCAGGTGGCAGTGGATACTTTTGATATGACAGATAAAGAGGACCAGTGAATCCACATCTTCATGGAGAAAGGAGACATAACTCTCCCCGCAGGAATTCATCACCACCTCATGCTGGATGAAAAGAAGTACGTGAAGGCCATATGGCAGTTCAGGGAGACCCAGTGTGGACAGCATACAATGGGCCAGCTGACCATTTCAACGTCCAGGGACAATACATGAAATTTCTGGCACAGACAGCATAGCAGGGCTCCCTGAGAACATGTGCTTTGTGAAGGTCCTAAACATAACAGAGCACAAAATCATTTTTCTCTTTGCTTTTATATGGTAAACTTGTCTTTCCTTTGCAAGATTATTTGATCAGAATGTTTATCTTATTTTTATTTTTTGAGACAGAGTCTCACTCTGCTGCCCAGGCTGGAGTGCAGTGGCGTGATTCCAGCTCGCTGCAGTCTCCACCTCCCAGGCTCAAGAGGTTCTCATGCCTCAGCCTCCTGAGTAGCTTGTATACAGGTGCACGTCATCATGCCCGGCTAATAGAGATAGGGTTTCAACATGTTGGCCAGGCTGGTCTCAAACACCTGGCCTCAAGTGAGCTGCCTGACTCGGCCTCTCAAAGTGTTGGGATTATAGGCATGAGCCACCGTGCCTGGCTCAGAATATTTTTTAATGAAAGGAGCTATAAAACTGATTTTTACATGGAAGCAACTGTGGAAATGAAGACAAGTCACCTTCGTTTTGTCTAATGCAATCAAGACTAGTGGTTCAGTAGCCCTGTGTTAGTACATGCACTCATCTTTAGTCCAAATGAGAGTTTCATCTCCCAAAATGTATCTCCTTAGATGTTCTATCTGGACATGATAACGTGCCTGCCTTGTAACAAGGTGCAATAGTAGATAACTAACCAGATAGAAGACACTTTTTTCTCCCAAAATTATACATTGAGGTGGGGAGTGGTAGAGGGAAGAGCTCTTATGTTAGGGGACACATTCTGAGTTGCTTATGCCACTTCCTTGTTCAAAATAAAGTCATTGCTGGGTGCGGTGGCTCACGCATGTAGTCCCAGCACTTTGGGAGGCCGACACAGGCAGATCACGAGGTCAGGAGATCGAGACCATCCTGGCTAACACGGTGAAACCCCATCTCTACTAAAAATACAAAAAATTAGCCGGGCTTGGTAGTGGGCACCTGTAGTCCCAGCTACTCAGGAGGCTGAGGCAGGAGAATGGCGTGAACCCGGGAGGTGGAGCTTGCGGTGAGCTGAGATCGCTCTACTGCACTCTGTCTAGCCTGGGCTACAGAGCGAGACTCCGTCTCAATAAATAAATAAATAAATAAATAAATAAATAAATAAATAAATAAAGTCACTGCCTTAATTTTATGCTCATGGCTTGGCATTATCTTATATTCAAGTATATATGGTATTTTGCCTAGCTTGTTAAAATCACCAGTTTAGATTCTTTGTGTGATTGTGTATGTATGTGATTAATGTGTATATTATCTGTGTTGGTATTTTTTTCAGTGCGAGATATCTAGGTTCTTTCACAATCAAGATTTTAACAGAATTAGTATTTTAAAATTTATCAAGAGAATTCGTATGTTATTTTTCTACTCAATTCTAAGACACAATTATGCCTACTTCATTATAGTCATAGAAAAACCCCAAATAAATTTCATGTTTTAGAAGGTCAGGTTGTTTTCTAAGTATTTTTCTAAAACTGGATGAAAATTTTTCATGTTAATATTAATTTTTCATTACTTTCACACTGGTCTTGGGGGTCTGTTTCTCACTGCACAGAGGAAAGTCGAGCCTTACATGTTATTATCATGGTGGCTGTGTACATTTTAATCCCGAAATTATTAATTTTAGGATTAAGGCCGGGTGCAGTGGCTATCTGTAATCCCAGCACTTTGGGAGGCTGAGGCGGGTGCATCACATGAGGCCAGGAGTTTGAGACCAGCCTGGCCAATATGGTGAAACCCTGTCTCCACTAAAAACACAAAAAATTAGCCAGGCATGTGGCACAAGCTTGTAAACCCAGTTTATCGGGAGGCTGAGGCAGGAGAATCACTTCAACCCAGGAGGCGAAGGTTACAGTGAGCTGAGATTGCACTACTGCACTCCAGTCTGGGCAACAGAGTCTCTATTTTTAAAAATAAATAAATAAAAATTTTTAAAAAGGATTAAAATGTAGTCAGGAACCATGATAATATAAATATCACAGGGCTTTCTTCTGTCAAATTTTACTCTGATAAAGTGCTGATCTGATTTTTTTTTTTATGGATTCATTTCTAAATGGTCATTATAAAATGCAACTTCCTTCTTTTTGGAGACAGGGTCTTGCTCAGTTGCCCAAGGCTGGAGTACAGTGGCATGACCACAGATTCACAGCTCACTGCAGCCTCAACCTCCTGCTCTCAAGCAATCCTCCCACCTCAGTCCCCCAAGTAGCTGAGACTACAGGCACATGCCACCACACTCAGCTTTTTTTTTTTTTATAGAGTCAGGGTCTCACTATGTTGCCCAGGCTGGTCTCAATCTCCTGGGCTCAAGCAATCCTCCTGCCTCAGCCTCCCAAAGTGCTAGGATTATAGGCTTGAGCCACCACACCTGGCCAAAGCAGACTATTATAAAATGTAACATAATCACAGGAGTGATATTCCATTACCTATTTAACCAATAGTGGTATTCTATTGGTTAAAAGAAAGTCACAGGTCCTACCCACACTTCATTGAAAGGGATGACACAAAGGCATGAACACCAGGAGGCAGAAATGCAGGGTCCACCTTAGAGTCTGCCACTGAAGACAGTAACAATGGATCTGGAATCTGAAAAATGAGTTGGCATCAACAATGTGGACAGAGGGAGGGAAGAACTGTCCAGGCAGAGAAGGGGCAGGATAGTGAAAGCAGATGGTGTGTACAACTTATACAAAGGGTCTAGTCTAGTGACTAGCAATATCGTATCACTCTCCTGCTCAATGATCATTGATGGCTCCCCAGTGCTCATGGTTTTGCCCCATATTCAAGGTTATGTCCTTGCATTAGTTTTGTCTTTAATACCCGTGCCTTCACTCACCACTTCACCCACTTAGACTGCCTATTGCCTCCTATATTTACCCCATCTATATATTGTTCAAGGCCCAGCATAAACTGATATTCTGTAAACAGTATTTCTGAATATCTAAGTGGAGGGCACTGTGCCAGATCCTCTTCAAGTTGCAAAGCTTAAGACATGGTCCACATGCCACATGGAGGGGGGGTGGGGGCAGAAGGTACACCCCAAGAAGACAAAGAATAGGAGGTCCCTTTGTTGAGGATCAAGCCCATGGGGCAGTCGGGAAATCTTGAAGGGATTTTTAGGCCACAGAAAGCTCCACTTCCTACATTGGTTAATGATCTTTCAGGATTCCTCTCCAGGCTAGAAATTACAAACAAATTCCAAAAAGGCTGCTAAACTGACGTCTTTCCGGGAGTCGGGAACTGCACAGCTGCAATCTAGCCAAGCCGGGTCACTCCTCATCTGGCACGAAAGGTACCTTTGGCAGGAGTTGGGGATGGCAACAGAAGTCTCCTGCCTTCCAGCCTGAGGTCCTTGATAACATCCAGGACCTGTTCCCATTGGCTGGGAGGAGAGGCCCCCAGTGGCTGTGCACAGTTCTGGCCACATCCTCAGGAGAAGGAAACAAGGAAGGCAAAAGCAACCCAGCCAGGGACACAAAGCAGGAACCTCTCCAGCTGGGGGCAGAGGGGGCTGCTCCCCTAGCTACATCTCTCACCTAGCCCAGGAAGGAGCTGCGCTTAGACCCGGCAGCCCCGACCTCGCAACCACGTACCTGCCCACTGCTCACTGACATGGCTGGGGGTTGAGCAGATGTCTTGAGAGCAAAAGCTCCTGGATTGAAGGAAGTGGGGAGGTCTGGCACCTCCTGGGTCTCTCTTCACACCCCAGTTTCCATCTTCCCCAGCGTTTACTCCACCTGGAAGGCAGAAGCTTTACCCTCAACATCTTCCTTCGCTCTGAGGGCAGGGATTTTACACCCCTCCCACCTCCCAACCTAAACGATCCCCAGGTGGCTCAGCCTGGCCTTTGAACAAATGAGTCCCTGCACCTGGAACGCTGTGCTCACCTGTCTTCACCTAATTCCAACTTACTTTTCTACTCTCTGGAAAGCATTCTCTGACCCTTCCGACCCCACTATAGGCTCCTGGGCTTGCCCCACCTCAGATTTCATCATCTTATATTGCAATTCCCTGGTTGCTGGTCTGTTCTTCCCCTCCCCTCCCCATCCTCTAAGACTATGGGGCTCCTGCAGCACCTCCAGTGCCTGGCCCGGGCATGGCGCTCAGGAAGAACACAATCACCCTGTTGTCCTCTGTTCCTCTGCCGGGATGGGAGAGTCTGGTAGTCACTTTATCTTTTACAGCAGCAGGTCTCAGACTAGAGTGAGCATCAGAATCCACTTGGTGGTGCAGGCAGGGAGGGACTTATTAAAATACAGATTCTGGGCCCTACCCCCAGAGCTTCTGATTCAATAGGTCTGGGGTAGGGCCTGAAAACTGGTATTTCTAACAAGTTCCCAAGTGCTGCTGCTGGTCCAGGGACCACAATTTAAGAATCACTGTTGGGGCCGGCCGCTGTGGCTCACGCCTGTGATCCCAGCACTTTGGGAAGCCGAGGTGGGTGGATCACTTGAGGTCAGGAGTTCGAGACCAGCTTGGCCAACATGGTGAAACTCCCTCTCTACTCAAAATACAAAAATTAGCCGGGCGTGGTGGCACGAACCTGTAAACCTGTAATCCCAGCTACTCAGGAGGCTGAGGCAGGAGAATCACTTGAACCTGGCAGGCAGAGGTTGCAGTGAGCCAAGATTGCGTCACTGCACTCCAGCCTGATTGAAAGAACGAGACTCCATCTCAAAAAAAAAAAAATAATAACCACTGTTAGCCTGGCACGGTGGCTCACGCCTGTAATCCCAGCACCTTTGGGAGGCCAAGGTCGGTGGATCACATGAGGTCAGGAGTTTGAGACCAGCCTGCCCAACACGGTGAAACCCCGTCTCTACTAAAAATACAAAAATTAGCCAGGTATGGTGGTGGGCGCCTGTAATCCCAGCTACTTGGGAGGCTGAGTCAGGAGAATTGCTTGAACCTGGGAGGCAGAGGTTGCAGTGAGCCAAGATCACACAAATCCCCATCTCAAGGTGTCAGTTTCTTCAGTGGTAAAATGGGATAACTACTGTCCCCACTGTCCTGGGTTTTGTGAAAATCCAATGAGATAATGCAAATAAAGAACTCATGCACCCAGTAGGTGCTCAATAAATGTTAGCGATCCCTCCTGGGAGTAGGCAGGATACATGGCAGGCAGGGAAAGCATGAACAGCAGCAGAGATGGGAAAGGGCCCAAGCAGGTCAGCTGGGCTGGCAGAAGAGCCAAGGCCCAGAGAAGCAGCCAGGGAGTGTCCTATAGAAGCAACTGGGAGCCACGCACAGTTCTGGAGCTGGGCAGTGACAGGTGGAAGCTGAATGTGGCAACATGGGGCAGGAGGCCATTGCCGGCAGCAAGTCCCACGTGCTGGAGACTTGGCTATTTGGCTAGACATAGGGTTGCCAGATTTAGCAAAGAAGATAAAGTATGCCCAGTTAAATTTGAATCTCAGATGAATAATGAATACTTTCTTTTAGTATAAGTATGTCCCAAATATTGCTTGGGTATACTTATACTAAAAAGCAGTTGCTGTGTATCTGAAATTCAGATTTACATAAGTGTCCTTTATTTTTATTTGCTAAATCTGGAAATCCCAGCCAGACACCAGTTGCCTGCCCCCCAGCCCTTAGTCCTGCATGCAGTTGGAGACCCAGCCCCAGGGTCCACTGCCTCCCTTCCCACCTCCAACAAAGCCACCAGGAGTGATTGATGAGCTGCTCCCAGAAGCCAGTCTTGTTGCTCTGAGTGATCACAGCTACAGGCCTGGGTAAGGGGGCCCTCTCATCTCATGCCAGGTTCACCCAGCAAGAAAGTAGAGGGGCACAGTCACTAACTACTGAGTCTGTGAATTAACAAAGCACATAGGGTGAATGCAATGACTCATGCCTGTAATCCCAGGACTTTCAGAGGCAGGGACAAGAGGATTGCTTGAACCCAGGAGTTCAGGACCAGCCTGGGTGACAGAGTGAGACACCCATCCCTACAAAAAATTTTTAAAAATTAGCTAGGTGTGGCTGGGCACCGTGGCTCATGCCTGTAATTCCAGCACTTTGGGAGGCCCAGGCGGGTGGATCACGAGGTCAAGAGTTCAAGACCAGCCTGGCTAAGATGGCAAAACTCCGTCTCTCCCAAAAATACAAAAATTAGCCGGGCATGGTGGCAGGCACCTGTAATCCCAGCTACTTGTGAGGCTGAGGCAAATAATCGCTTGAACCTGGGAGGCAGAGGTTGCAGTAAGCCGAGATTATGCCACTACACTCCAGCCTGGGCAACAGAGCGAGACTCTGTCTCTAAAAAAAAAAAAAAATTAGCCAGGTGTGATCATGCACACCTGTGGTCCCAGCTCCTCGAGAGGCTGAAGTAGGAGAATTGCTTGAGCCCAGGAGGTCAAGGATGCAGTGAGCCGTGACTGTGCCACTGCACTCCATCATGGGTGACAGAGCCAGACCCTGTCTAAAACAAAACAAAACAAAAAAACAATAAAACACATAAGCTACCAAATTCTGTAAAGAAGGAAGTACCACCTGCATTCTTGAATTAATGAAGAAACAAACAGCTGCCAGTGATATAGGCTCATCTGATGAGTATACCCAAGCAGAGGAAAAAATGGCCTCCACCTTCAACCCCAGAAATGGGCAAACACAAGTGTCCATGCTGCTTGCACCCTCGGAGAAAGCCCTGGAGATGGTGATGTTGACCACAAGCTAGAGTGGGACAGTCTCTGCCTTATTCAGTTCCATTCGGTGTTAGAACAAGTCATACTAGCAGAGGCTGCTCTATTCCCCTTTCTTCTCCTACCCTCATCACCAAATCCCAGATGATTCAGAGTTCCAGAAATGAGCATGTCAGAAATGCAATTTCTTTTCTTTTTTTTTTTTTTTTTGAGACAGAGTCTTGCTCTGTCACCCAGGGTGGACTACAGAGGTGCCATCTCAGCTCACTGCAACCTCCACCTCCTCGGTTCAAGCGATTATCCTGCCTCAGCCTCCTAAGTAGCTGACACTACAGGTGTGCACCACCACACCTGGCTAATTTTTTTTTTTTTTTTTGTATTTTTAATAGAGACGGGGGACCGAGTGCAGTGGCTCACGCCTGTAATCCCAACACTTTGGGAGGCCGAGGCGGGCAAATCACGAGGTCAGGAGATCGAGACCATCCTGGCTAACACAGTGAAACCCTGTCTCTGCTAAAAATATAAAAAATTAGCTGGGCATGGGGGTGGGCGCCTGTAGTCCTAGCTACTCAGGAGGCTGGGGCAGGAGAATGGCATGAACCCGGGAGGCGGAGCTTGCAGTGAGCCGAGATAGCGCCACTGCACTCCAGCCTGGGTGACAGAGCGAGACTTCGTTTCAAAACAAAAACAAAAACAAAAACAAAAAAACAGAGACGGGGTTTCACCATGTTGGCCAGGCTGGTCTCCAACTCCTGACCTCAGACGATCCGCCCACCTCTGCCTCCCAAAGTGCTGGGATTACAGGTGTAAGCCACCGCACCCCAGGCATAAGCCACCGCACCCCAGCCAGAAATGCAATTTCTGCAACAACCTTTTTTTCCTTTAACAATGAACAATGAAAACAATTTGTGCTCCATCTTTAAAAATGTGTGATACAAAAATTTTTTAAATAAAAATAAATATGTGATAAATATTCCTGAATGCCTAGTGTGTGCCCTGGCGCTGTGCTCTGCATTTAATTTGGCTCAGCAGTTCTCAGCCTTGTTTGTACATGACAACCAACTGGAGAGGTTTTTAAACTCCCAGTATCCGGGGCATCAGTATTCGTCTAGGGCATAGTGATTCTAACACACTGTCGAGGTTGAGAACCACTTATTTAATTCATCCTGTAAATCCTCACAATATAATCCTGCAAAGTAGCTTTTATCACCACCTTTGCAGATGAAATTGAGGCTCAAAGAGGTAAATTGATTTCAGCATCTGTAGCCCCAACCTGTGACCTCTCCTTCCTTCCTTCTCGGGCTCCCTTCAGGGATTTCCTGATGTTACAGAAAATGGTATGTATGACGCTGCCCTCCTGGCCACCTGGACATAGCTCTGCTCCCAAGAGGGCTCTTCTGAGATGGCAGCCAGGCACTACCTGGGATCAGGACTGATGCTAAATGACTTCTGCCAAAATGAGGACAACTGAGGCCAGTCACTTCCAAGAGGTTCTGTCACCCTGAGTCAGAATAATGGCAGCTACCTCTCCTCCTCGCCGCCCAGTCGTTTCTAAGCCTGGCTCGTCGCCGTTGCTGCTCCGCCAAGCCTTTCCTCGGTGCCCTCTCTCTTTTTTTTTTTTTTTTGAGACGGAGTCTCGCTCTGTCACCCAGGCTGGAGTGCAGTGGCGCGATCTCGGCTCACTGCAAGCACCACCTCCCGGGTTCACGCCATTCTCCTGCCTCAGCCTCTCTGAGTAGCTGGGACTACAGGCGCCCGCCACTACGCCCGGCTAATTTTTTTGTATTTTTAGTAGAGACGGGGTTTCACCATGGTCTCGATCTCCTGACCTCGTGATCCGCCCGCCTCGGCCTCCCAAAGTGCTGGGATTACAAGCGTGAGCCACCGCGCCCGGCCGCCCTCTCTCTTTTAGAACAAATTACTTCATCTCCAGGTCCTTCTCAGAACAGCTTCTTTGCGGGGGCCATAGGGTGTCGGAAAGGTCTTTGGTCCAGGAAAGCCGCGAGCCACAGATCCAAGAGGAAAAAGCCGTTCCTGGCCCGGGCCTTGCCCAGGGCACGAGAGTAAATGGACCTTCCGCGTGCCTCGGCGCACCTGGGCGCACCTGTCCCCTCCCGCGGTGCCTGCAGACAGGGAGGGAGCGCGGCTGGGCGAGAAGGCTGATCACCGCCTGCCCCCTGCTGGCCAGTGGCAGTATTGAGCCCACTACCGCTGGACGAGAATGTCCCAGGGATGGAATGAAGGAGCGGGCATTTATGGAGCGCCTGCTGTTTGTCAGGCGATGTACTGATAAGCGCTGGAGTGTAAGGATGTACATGACCGGCTCTCAGAGTTCAAATTTAAATGAAGAGATATACATTAATCAAGTAGTCATTCAAGCAAATATGAAATTACAACTGTTGGCTATGCGAACAGATGACGCGAGGGGCCTGTCCAGTCTGGGAGACACGGGTGGGTTCAGGAAAAGCTGCCCGCAGGAGGGGACGTTTGAGCGCCAGGAGCCGCGCAAAGTCATTTCATGTCATCTCTCAAATCCTGCAAGGCGGCTTTCCCCCCTTGACAAAACAGGAAATGGGATCAAATTGAGGAAGGAATTCATCCAAGATCACACAGCAAGCTGGAAGCAAATCTGGGAGGAACTAGGTCCGCCCCGTTCCGAAATCCACACTTTTCTGGAGGTGGGACAGGCGGTGGCACAGGGACTTGGGGCGGGGTCTTGTGGGCGGGGCATGAAGTCTGGCCCCGCCCCCGCCTTAGAGGCCAAAGGGCGCCTTGGGCGTGGTTCTGAGCGGGGGCGGGGTCTTTTCAGGGAGTGGAGCCTGGGCAGATTGGGGCCTGTGGAGGCTGCACTAGGATCGTAGGAGTGGAGCCGTGATCTCACCCTGTCTTAGCGGACCCGGAAGCGCCAAGTGAGTGAGGGCCGAAGACACTCACCTGTGGAGCCTGTGCACGCAGGTAGAGGCAGCAGCTCTGAGTCCAGGAGCTCCAGTGGGCAGCTCCCCAGGTAGGGCCCAACTCGGGGGAGGGGGAAGAGATGACCCTCTCCCCTCCCGCCCTGCCCATCTTTCCTGCCATCCTACATTCCTTCCTTCCTGTCCGCGGGCCTGGGTCCACCTCTAGCTATAACATGGGGATGCAGGGGTGGAGGGGCTGGCCTCATTTTGTCCCTCTCTCCCTGGCCCAGCGGCTGCAGGCCCACTGGACACCCAAAACGTAGAGTCTGGAGAGGAGACATCGAAACCTCCCAGGGGAGGCTGGCCCAGCTTTACCCCAGCCTGACTGTGTGACCTTGAGGAGGACAGCCACTTTCTCTGGTACCCAGTGTCCTCAGTTGCAAAACAGTGTCTGGCCCTTGCCCTGCTTGCCCTGAGACTGGGCAGGTCAGATGCTGTAGCTGCTGGGGGCTGGGGTGGCGCTTTCTCTCTACTGGGGCACTAGGAGTGCTTACTCTCCTGCTCCCTCTGGTCCTCAGTGGAGAGCCACACCCTTCATCCACCCAAGTCTGGGAGCCCCGAGGGCTGAGAGCCCAGTCCTAGGGCAGCTTGCTCTGGCTTCCCTGTGCTAGAGTTGTAGTCTAGCCTGGAAGGCCTGTGAACGTCCCCAAGGTGGGGTGTAAGGCCTACGTGGAGCACACATGCAAGTTTTGCAAATAGTGGCGCCACCATTGTGCACGGCCTTGAATGTCAAGTTAAGAAGTCCAAACTCCACTGGGCGCCGTGGCTCACGCCTGTAATCCCAGCACTTTGGAGGCTGAGGTGGGTGGATCATGAGGTCAGGAGATCGAGACCATCCTAACACAGTGAAACCCCATCTCCACTAAAAATAGAAAAAATTAGTCGGGCGTGGTGGCACACGCCTGTAGTCCCAGCTACTCGGGAGGCTGAAGCAGGAGAATTGCTTGAACCCGGGAGGTGGAGCTTGCAGTGAGCCAAAATCGCGCCACCGCACTCCAGCCTGGGCGACAGGGCGAGAATCCATCTCAAAAAAATAAATAAATAAAAGAAGTCCAAACTCTCAACTGCTGGCAGGGGCAGTTCATCAGAGTATGACCTGCAGTGCCCACAGGACCAGCCTGCATGAGTGGGGCTGTCATGATGCTGCTGCTGATAGGTGTCACATACAGACTTTTATTGCATTCCAGGGCTTTACACAAAGTCATTAGTTACACGCGCCTGATGTTATTCCCATTTTGGAGGCTGAGACTGAGGGTCAGAGAGATGAAGTCACTTGCCCACGGTCACAGCTAGCAAATGGCAGAGTGGGGATCAGCACCCAGATAATCTGGTGCCTTTTCTCCTAATGTCCTGTGGCCACCCGTGATCTGGGCATCTGGTTATAAAGTCTTAACCTAGGACAGCTGGAGAAAGGAGGGGCTGGATGAGCAGGAAATTGGGGGAGAAGATTCAGAGGGCTCGAGAGGGAGGGAGGGGTAGTGACTAGTCCTAAGGGGTATTCGGCTTCCTGGGAAGGTGTGAGGAGTGAAGTGGCTGATTTTAGACATGTTAGTTTATGGGTGGAGGGTGATAGAGGGGAGCCAAGCAGAGCTCTCCTCTGTCTGGAAAAGAACAAGGAAGTAGAGCTGGGTCCTGGGAAAAGGGGGTGCCTAAGGGATAGGTGAAGACAGAGGCGGGCTCACAGGAGGCCCCCAAAATGCTGAGCAGGCAGATGTGGGGGACATCCATTGGTGAAGTGGGGGGAACAGAGAGAGGAGAGAATTCTGGACTCCCATGACATTAGAGCTGAAATGGGTCTAAAAAGCTGAGGCCTTGGTTCACAGAAGGGGAAACTGAGGCTGGCCAGTTACTTGCCTGAAAATACTCCAGGGCTGGATCCGAGTAGGACCCTGGGTGCCATCTCTGCTATTCAGCCCTTTCTACTGGATCAGTGGTTCTCAGCTGGGGGCAATTTTGTCCCCCAGGAGACTTTTAAAAATGTCTGGAGACAATTTGGCTGTCACAACCTGGAGCTGCGGGGGATGAAGTGCTACTGGCATCTAATGGGCAGAGGCCAGGGATGCTGCTAAATATCCTACAGTGCACCCACCCATCCCCCAGCAAAGAATTATCTGGCCCCAAAGGGCAGTAATGCCGAAGCTGACAAACTGCACTTGGCCTTAATAGGGCAGAAAGCTCAGGCTTGGGCCTCCAGCTGGATGGACCTTTGCCCCAACCCTGGCTCTGCCCCTCCCCATGCTTGCTCCTTAATTCCTGGAAGCCTCTGGAGTCCTCTCTGCTTTTCCTGGGCACAGTGGTTTAGAGGTATGCCCACTAAGAGTCACCACTCTGTCTCCCCAGACCTATATTCAGAGTTTGGCATTAGGTAGGGAGAAACCAAAGTGGAAATGTCCCATTGAGCACATGGCAGGTGCCTTGCAGATAAACTTGATTTGAGTGACATGTTAGGGGTCCAAAGAGTTTCATTTTATCCCATTTTCACTTTGGCAATTCTAATTGTGTCTTATGTTTGTGATGCTCTGACATAGACTGAAAGAACCCACTGCTTCATCCGATGTCCCAGGATGGGCAGGATGTGGCATTATCTGAGAACTGCTGTAGAGGTGGGGGTCTTGTCGTTTAGGCTCTTCTAAGAGTAGGCTGTGGACTGGGAACACAAAAGCAGTTCCTTTCAAACGCATGAAAGGCTGCAGGAATCACCTGGGGATCCTGTTAAAATGCAGATGCTAGGCCAGGTGCAATGGCTCACGCCTGTAGTCCCAGCACTTTGGTAGGCCAAGGTGGGAGGATCACTTGAGTCCAGGAGTTTGAGACCAACGTGGGCAACGTAGCGAGACCCTGTCACTACAAAAGAAATTTAAAAATTAGCCAGGTATGGTGGTACATGCCTGTAGTCCTAGCTACTCAGGAGGCTGAGGCAGGAGGATCACTTGAGCCTGGGAGGTTGAGGCCGCAGTGAGTCATTTTGGTGCCACTGCACAACAGCCTGGGTGACAGAATGAGACCCTGTCTCAAAAAAAAAAAAAAAAAAAAAGGAAAAATATGCAGATGCTGATTCAGTAGGGCTGAGTTGGGCCTAAGTTTCTGTTTCTAACAAGCATCAGGTGATGCTGATGCTGATGCTTGTTGCTGGTGCATACCACATTTTGAGTGCAGGGTATTGCAGGGCTGTGCAGAAGTGGCCATGGGCCATGCAGCCAACTCTTGGGTGGTTTGGAAGCATGGAGTGGAAGGAGACCATGTTCTAGAGTCAGGAGGGCTGGATATGAGTCTTTACTCCCTCTCTCCCCTCCCTATACCCATGGCCTGTCGGCTTAGAAGGGCTTGAATAGTTTCCACACCTATAAAGTCACTTAACCTTGGGTAAGTCACTTAGCTTCTTTGCTAAGTGGTCTTGCATGGCAGGCTGTCCTCCAGGGGTTCTGACCCAGGGTCTGAGAGAAGAAAGTGCCCTGTAGAGGTGGGACAGTCTGGATCTTGGCAGGCAGAGGGGAAGCGGGCCACTGGCCTGGCCAGGAGGGCAGAGGTGATCACCTGAAGCTGCTGGGGCAGGCACTGTGCCAGCTTGGAGGAGGCTCTCATCATAGCCCTGTTTTTTCTCTGAGGCCACCTCAGCCTCCTGCTTCGGGCTTACCCAGCCCTGTCTGGTGTGGGAAAGCTGGAGAGACCGGTCTGACTGGGGGAGGGAGCAGCTTCAGTGGGCTGAGGCCAGCCGAAGGCTTGACTGTGGGTCTGAGCGCCTAGCCAGCTGAGCCCTGGTCTGAGGAGCTGGGGTTAGGGTTGAAATTGGAGTCTGAGAACTATAGCCTGGACACCGTTGGGGTCACACTGCACATGGACAGGCTTCCCACCAGGGAAACTGGGAAGGAATTTGTAGTTTGGGGCCTTAAGCCCCCAGCTATAGGGGATGCTCTGCCTTGAGCATCTGACCCCAGGAATGGGGCTGAACAGAGCCTTGAGTACCTGGGGTGCTCCCACCCTTGGTCCCCCATAAGTCAGCTACAATCGCCCAGCAAGACACCTTCCAACTCACAGGACCAGGAGATAGCAAGACAGCTGAGCCCATTTCTCAGATGGAAAAGTGGAGGCTCCTTCCTTCCCACTTCTTGGGAAAAGAAGAGCACTCATTAGCACAGTCACCCATTATCCAGCAGGGCCCTGAGCCTGCTATCTAATGATAATGAGGCTGCCCCCTCTTCCCACCCCCTCCTGTTTTCACAGTTGGACCATCCCAGTGGAACCACACAAACCTGGGTTCAGATCTCAGGTTCCCTCCTTCATAGTTATGAGGCTCTGGGCAGGTCACTCCACCTCTCTGAGCCTCTGCTGGCTCATCTGTAAACAGGAAATAATGACACCTGCTCAGCCAGCCCCACAGGGTTGTTGTGAAGATGAAATGAGCTGTACCCACGGAACACTGTGGTCATTATCATCAGTCATGGCATTTAGAGGCACGAGGCAACTGGATATTGTTTTACCTTGTGCCCTATTTTACAGTTGTGGAGATCGGCACTTGGAGAAGGAGGCGGCTGCCCAAGGGTCCCTTAGCAGGGCAGTGGGCAAGCTGGGGTTAGACCCACATCTACAGGTGTACCTCCCATCGCACGGCTGCTGCCATCTGTGCGAAGGCACTCCAAGGTGTGACACAAATGTAAACTTGGGGGTCTGGGTGGTCAGGCTGCAGGAGCTTCTTGTGGAGGAGCTGGAGCAGACCTCTGTGCAAGCCACTGCCTTTCTTTGCCAGCACCAGCCATGAACTACGTGGGGCAGCTGGCAGAGACGGTGTTTGGGACGGTGAAGGAGCTGTACCGGGGCCTGAACCCAGCCACGCTGAGCGGCGGCATTGACGTGCTGGTGGTGAAGCAGGTGGACGGCTCATTCCGGTGCTCACCCTTCCACGTGCGTTTTGGCAAGCTGGGCGTCCTGCGGTCACGGGAGAAGGTGGTGAGTGCTCAGGCTGGCTGAGGTGGCCACTGTAGAGTGGACTTTTTAAGCTGGGACAGCCACTACAGTCCCAGGACAGGACCTGGGGCCTCCCTTAGGTGGGGATCTGTCCTCTGGACAGGCTTCCCTTCGTTTGTACTTTCTTTGAAGGTTTTTGGGTTGATTTGGGGGTTTTGGTCTGGGAGGATTCACAGTTAGTTTCTCATGGAAACAGACCAGTAGGGCTCATCCCAGTGCTGGGGCCATCAGACCTAGCTCAGCTTACTAAGACCTTACCTGTGTGTTGTTGGTAAGTCACTTCATGCCTCTGAGCCCAGTTACTTCACCTGCACAAATGGATATGATTTTATCTGCCTAATGATGCTGGTGGGACAAGTCAATAGCAACTGATAATACTGTCCCAGGGCCAGCTATGTGGGAAACACTCAAATGTTACTTTCTCTCTCTTAATAAATCCACTTCAGGCTCGGCATGGTGGCTCACGCCTGTAATCCCAGCACTTTGGGAGGCCGACACCGGTGGATCACCTGAGGTCAGGAGTTTGAGACCAGCCTGGCCCACATGGTGAAACCCAGTCTCTACTAAAAATACAAAAGTTAGCCGGGTGTGGTGGTGGGCACCTGTAATCCCAGTCACTCCAGAGGCTGAGGCAGGAGAATCGCTTGAATCCAGGAGGCAGAGATTGCAGTGAGCCAAGATTGTGCCATTGCACTCTAGCCTGGGCGACAAGAGCGAAATTCCGTCTCAAAAAATAAATAAATAAAAATAAATAAATAAATAAATCCATTCCACCTTCACCGGGCTCAGGCAAGCACAGCAGAGATTTTTATTAGCAGCAAGGTCTAGGGTGTGAATCAAGATTCACACTGAGGCAACTGTGACGTTTCCAGGATCCTAATAGAAAAGGGTAGCCGATGAGAAACAGTATATCTGAGAGGCTAGTAGCTTGGGTTTTAGACTCAGCCTTTTTGGCTTCTTAGGCTCACTTGCTGTGAGGCTGCCTCCTAACCAATTACTCAAACCCCCAAAGCCTCAGTTTCCTCATCTATAAAGTGGAGGTAATGATAGGAGCTACTGCAAGGGGTTGCAAAGATTAAATGAGATAATCTATAGAAAACACTCCACAAAGGGCCAGTACACCGAAATTCCCACCACTGTTCATGCAGTCAATAACCTGGGGGCTGGGGACACAGCGATCAGAAGAGAGATCATGTCCCTATTCTTGTGGATGTGAGAGAGGGAAGAGCTGGGAAACCAGGCAATACACAGGAAGACCAAGACGGTGACAAGTGCAATGAGGCTCAGACAGTGGGGCAGTGTGAGTGAGGGAGAGATGGGTAGGGAGCTCAGCGAAGGCCTCTCTGAGGAAGGGGAGATGCAGCAGAGCCCCCCTTCATGGGGAGCAGCCAGGCATTTGAGGTCTGGAGGGAGGGAACTCCAGCAAGTACGGTGTTTGGGGTGGCAAGGAGCCACTGGAGGACCAGCCAGGAGGCCTGTGGTTGGAAGCATGCGCGTGAGGGCCCATGTCCCTGCCACCGCTCTCCATTTGCAGGTAGACATTGAGATCAATGGGGAGCCTGTGGACTTGCACATGAAGCTTGGAGACAGCGGGGAGGCCTTCTTTGTTCAGGAGCTGGAGAGCGATGAGGTGAGTGCTGCCCTCTTAACAGCACCTGCCCCGCCCACCCCTTTCCTGTGCCTCCTCTGAGCAGAGCCTTGGGATTTGTCACCATCCTCGCCCTTCCCTGGGAGCATCCTACCAGCAGAGGTCTGAGGCAGGGGTATCAGTTGGGGCTGGCCTCTGGCATACATGGTATGCTGTGGGGGCCCAGAGGAAGGGGCCAGGGTACCAGCTGACTCTACTTACTGAGAAGTTGGGGAAGGTTTCTCAGAAGACTGGACCCCTGAGCTGGGCCCCTGTGGGATGAAAAGGAGGCCTTCCCCAGGCAGCTTGGAGAGGAGGCGGGCGCTGAAGAAGGGGCTGGGAAGTATAACATCTGGCTTGTCCCGGGTCTGGTGCCAGCTCCGTGCGGCTGGAACCTAGAAGTGTGTAAGTGGTGGGTGTTCTCACAGGGGAGGCAGGGCCTGGCAGAAGCCAGCAGAGGAGTTGAAACAGAACTTGAAAAACTTTGAGTCCCTACTGTATGCCAGACACTGTGCAATAGACTCAGATGACAGGTGACCCCTGCCTTCAAAGAAAGTTCCAGACTGATCTGGGAGCTAGACACGTAAACAATGGATGATGAACTGTTTGGTCATTGCAGCGAGGGATGTTGGAATTGGGAGAGGGATAGCCAAGGCTCCTTCCTGGAGGAGGAGACATCTGGCTGAATCTTAAAGCAGAAGTAGATGTCTACTGTCATAGACTTGGGTAGCAGAGGAGATCGGAGGCTGATGCCAAGATCTCTGCCTGGCCTGCCAGGGTAGCAGGTGCCTCTGTTGGGGAGCTCTGAGGCCAGCAGTGGCTACAGGGCCAGGCTGGTGCCTCCACACCTGTTTTCCTGACCCTAAATGAGCTCACTCCAGGGCTGGGACCCAGGCAAGGCTCAAGATGACTGTGTGGTGAGCACAGTCCCACTAGGGTCAGCCCCCCACCTCAGTTCTTGGTCTGTTTCACAGGAATATGTGCCTCCCGGCCTGTGCACCTCACCCATCCCTTGGGGGGGTCTGTCTGGCTTCCCCTCGGACTCCCAGCTGGGCACTGCCAGTGAGCCTGAGGGCCTCGTCATGGCAGGCACGGCCTCCACTGGGCGGAGGAAGAGGCGTCGCAGGAGGAAACCCAAGCAGAAGGAGGATACAGTGGCAACTGATTCTAGTCCGGAGGAACTGGAGGCAGGCACTGAGAGTGAGCTGTCCCTGCCGGAAAAGCTGAGGCCAGAGCCCCCAGGGTGTGTAAGGACCAAGGGACTTGAACCCCAGTTTGGGGGTTCAAGTGCTGTTTCCTCTGCTCATGCTATGTGACTTTGGGCAAGGGCCTTGACCTCTCTGAGCAGTAGTTGCTTCACCTTACCAAGCCCCCGATGTCCAGGCTCTCATGCCTGCCTGGGGCATCCTGCCCGATCAGTGACCATTTCCTTGTGGCCCCTCAGCAGTGTCCAGTTGGAAGAGAAGTCTTCACCGCAGCCCAAAGACATCTACCCCTACTCGGATGGCGAGTGGCCCCCCCAGGCCAGGTGAGAGTCCAGGTGGGCTGCAGGGCCGGGACTCCAGATCAAGGTCTGAGGTTTCCATTTGCATTTTTCCTGATGACTAATGACACGGAACCCATTTAATGTGTTTACCAGCCATTCGTATTTTTCCTTTGTAAAGAGTTCAAGTCTTCTATTGATTTTTTAAATTGCGGTAGAATATACATAACATAAATTTACCGTTTTAACTATTTCAAAGTGTATACAATTCAGTGGCATTAAGTACATTCAGTGTTGAATGACCATCACCACTATCTAGTTCCAGAACGTTCCATCCCTCAAATGGAAACCCTATGCCCCATTAGGCAATCCAGCTACAACTTTGCCATCTTCTTTTTTTTTCCTTCCTTTCCCTCCCTCCCTCCCTCCCTCGCTCCCTCCCTCCCATCCTTCTACTTAGTGGATTGTCTTCTTCTTGTTGATTAGTATAAGTTATTCATATTTTTATATACTCTTTAGATCTTTACATATTCCTTATATATTATGGATTCAACACAGGCATAAATATAGGTTGCACATATTTTTTTCCCTGGCTGGGGTAGGCAGCAGCGCAGATGGGTAGGCAGGCTCAAGGCCTCTGAATATGTCTCCTGCAGCCTCTCAGCAGGTGAGCTAACATCCCCTAAGAGCGACTCGGAGCTGGAGGTGCGGACCCCGGAGCCCAGTCCCCTGAGAGCTGAATCCCACATGCAGTGGGCCTGGGGGAGGCTGCCTAAGGTAAGTCCCTCTGTATCAACCCCAGGCCCTGCCTTTCAGGGGCTCTGTGGCCCCCATGGGTCGGGGTTGGAGGGACTAAAACTCGGGCCACCGCCCTCAAAGCTTTGTGGGGCATGGGCGGCAGGCCTTGCCCTGGCCCACATCTTCCTCCATTTGTTCCACTGAAGGTGGCCAGAGCTGAGCGGCCCGAGTCCTCAGTGGTCCTTGAAGGCAGAGTTGGGGCAACCTCTCCTCCTCGGGGAGGACCCAGCACTCCCTCTACTTCTGTGGCTGGCGGCGTGGACCCTTTGGGACTCCCAATCCAGCAAACAGAGGCTGGTGCTGACCTTCAGCCTGACACAGAGGATCCCACTCTAGTGGGTCCCCCTCTCCACACCCCAGAGACAGAGGAAACCAAGACTCAGAGCTCTGGGGACATGGGCCTCCCTCCTGCCTCCAAGTCATGGAGCTGGGCCACTCTGGAGGGTCCAGTTCTCACCGGGCAGCCAGAGAGGGTCTCCAGGGGGAAAGGTGAGTGACGCTGGGTCTCTCCCACTGCCTCCCTGGCCTCTCTCTGTCCCCTGGGTGGGTGCTGGGACTTCAAGTACATTTTGAGCACCTGCTGTGTGCCAGGTGCTGTTCTTGGCACCAGCCTCATGAGGCTCACAGTGCAGTGTGGGAGACAGATGCTGCGTGTGTGGAAGGGCGTGCCACAGGCATAGCCATTGGTTGGAATGGGAGCTGTTTAAACCAGGTGGTTAGAGAAGGCCCCTCTGAGAAGGTGATGTTGGAGCTGAGACATTGAAGATTCAGCCAAGTGAGGAGCAGGGGAAGGGAATTCTAGGCAGAGGAAACAGTATGTGCCAGGGATGTAAGGCTGGAGAGAAGTTTCATGTCCAGAAATTGAAAGCAGCTGGCATGCCTTCAGCAAGAAATGGAAGACGGCCGGAATAGGAAGTCGGGCAGATGAGCAGACTCAGATGGCTCCAGCTCACAAGCTCAGCTTTATCTAAAAGCACTAGGAAAGCACGAGACCTGTGCCGTCCAAATCGGTAGCCACTGGCTATATGTGGCTATTTAAAATCAAATTAGGGACAGCATGGTGGCTCATGCCTGTAATCCCAGCACTTTGGGAGGCTGAGGTGGGAAGATTGCTTGAGGAGTTCAAGATCAAGCCTGGGCAATGTAGTGAGAACCCATCTTTACAAAAAAAAAAAAAAAAATGTTTTTTAACTAGCCAGGCACGGTGGCATGTGCCTATAGTCCCAACTACTGAGGAGGCTGAGGCAGGAGGGTCACTTAAGCCCAGAAGTTCGAGGCTGCAGTGAGCTATGATCACACCACTGTACTCCAGCCTGGGTGACAGATAAATAAAAATTAAAAATTAAAATTAAATTAAATTAATTGCAATTAAAATATAAAATTCCATTTCTTTTTTTTTTTTTTTTTTTGAGACGGAGTCTCGCTCTGTTGCCCAGGCTGGAGTGCAGTGGTGTGACCTCGGCTCACTGTGACCTCCGCCTCCTGGGTTCAAGCGATTCTCCTTCCTCAGCCTCCTGAGTAGCTGGGACTACAGGCATATGCCACCACGCCCAGCTAATTTTTGTATTTTTAGTAGAGACAGGGTTTCACCATGTTGGCCAGGATGGTCTCGATCCCCTGACTTTGTGATCCACCCGCCTCAGCCTCCCAAAGTGCTGGGATTACAGGCGTGAGCCACCACGCCCGGCCTGGAATTCCATTTCTCTGTCACACTGTGATCACATTTTAAGTGTGCCCAATAGCCACATGAGGCTAGCAGCTAATATATCAGACAGTGCAGACATGGGACATTTGTATCACTGCAGAAGGTTCTGCTGGGCAGCACTGCCTTAGAGAATTCAGAGTCAGAGGGCACTTACTGTCCACACTGCTGAGCACATGTCAGCTCTACAGATATCCTCTCTTCAACCCTCAGGCTCCGCAAAGAGAAGCCAGCACCTGGGCCCCAGTGACATCTACCTGGACGACTTGCCCTCCCTGGACTCTGAGAATGCAGCGCTTTACTTCCCCCAAAGGTGCCTGGGTTCTGGATGCCAAGGTGTCTTGGGTCTGGGCTCCTGGGGCCAAGGGTCCACTATCAAGGGCCTGGGAGGAGGGAGGACCCATCTCCCACCCTCCTCGTATTCTTGTCATTGTTGGCCCCTTTGCCTGCAGTGACTCCGGGCTGGGGGCCAGAAGATGGAGTGAACCCAGCAGTCAGAAGTCCCTGAGGGACCCCAACCCTGAACATGAATCTGAACCCACTCTGGACACAGTGGATACAATAGCACTGTCCCTCTGTGGTGGACTGGCTGACAGCCGGGACATCTCCCTAGGTATGTTTGACTATGGCCAAGCCCTTTTGAGGACTGGTGCTGAGCCTAGAGGATGGGTAGGGCAGGGAAGACCGTGAGGGTGGGGCAGTAGAGGTGGGAGGCTGGGCTTCCCTGCAGCTCTCTGCTTTGTGCAGCCCACACTCCGCCAGCAGGGGCTGGACCTTCCCAAGTCCCCGTGAAGCAAAATGCTTGATGCTAAGTTGTGAGTTATCCTGTGAATCCTGGGGTGGGAACAGGTGTAAAAACCACAGGTAGGGAGGAACACTGCCAGGTTACAGAGCCAACCGACAGGAGGTGAGCAGCAGAGTGGGGAGCACCAGGGGGCTGGGGCGGCGGGTCACATGGGATGTGCCAGCCTCACCCCTCACTCTCTGCCTCTGTGCCCAGAGAAATTCAACCAGCACAGCGTCTCTTACCAGGACCTCACCAAAAACCCCGGACTTTTGGATGACCCAAACCTAGTGGTGAAAATCAATGGAAAGTAAGTCCCAGAGCTGGGGCTGCTGGTGGCCGGAGAGTCATTTCCCTCTTCACAACCCTGCAGCTGCTGCAGCCTGATGCCCTGTTCTGTCTCTCTAGGCATTATAACTGGGCTGTGGCTGCCCCCATGATCCTCTCCCTGCAAGCCTTCCAGAAAAACTTGCCCAAGGTAATGGTTAGAGTACCATTGCCCCTGCTGGGGAAGGTAGCCATAGACTCAGGGCAGGGAGACCCTTGGCAAGGACGTGAAGGGTGAGCAGAGATGGGCCTGGGGGCCAGGGGCTGGCTGGCTGCAGGATTCACTCTGGGAGAGGCGACACAGGTCCCTGAAGCCTTGCCCCACCCTTCCCTGGTTTCCTGGCCCTGGCCGAATCCTGTTGTATTTAAACTTGACTTCACAGGAGCTCAGGACAAACCAGAGGGGAAGAAAAATCCAACAGATGCTTAAACAAGGACAAGTCTTTAGCAGGAAGCCTTTGCATCTGAAATATGGGGAAGCCTTTGGATCTGAAATACAGGGTTTGGCAAATGGAAGTTGCACCCTTCACCTTGCCTGAAGACTATTCCTCCAGGCTGGGCTGAAGGGTGCTTACTTTCTCTATCTGCACACATTTCTTGAGTACCTACTATGTCCCAGGCCTAGGCTGGGGACAGTCATGAATAAACGAAACAAAATTATCCCTGCTCTCGAAGGAAGACGAAGTTAACCAAAGACTCACTCAGATGAATATAATTCAGCCCTGAGTGCTGGGAAGGACAGGTGTGCAGTGCTTGCAGAGCCTACGGCAAGGGGGTTTGATAAGCAAGTGCCTGCTGCGCAGAGATTGAAGGATGGGTGGGCCTTGAGCTGGCCAGGGGTGGGGAACAGCATGTATGATGCCCAGAGGGGGAAAGGAATGAGGGTATGCATAGCCTCTTTACTCTTCCCAGAACCTCTTCCCTGGTCTTCCCAGCCACCTTCCCCTACTCATGGAGGATGGTGCCCTCCTGGGCAGTGCCAGCCTGTGCCAACCTGCACCGGCCCCTCTGGGAGCGATCCAAGGCACCACACTGACCTGGCGTGGCCTGTTGTTCTTGGCTTGCCCACAGGGCATCACTAACAGATGTTGACAGCTGTCACTGCCATTGGGTGACAGCTTCGTCGTCTGGCTGGTACAGGGTCTGAGCTAGGACCCAGAGTCTGTGGGAAGGAAGAGGGTCCCTTCCCTGCTTGGATCTCCTCACCTTACCCAGACAGACCCACCGCTTGAGGACCCTGAGAGACCCCTGCCCAACCAGCCTGTTCCCAGCTCAAGGGGGCCCCCTGGCTGTTCCCAGCCCAAGCCCACATCCTCCTGACTTGGGTCTGTAGGATGCTGGTGTGTCCCCCAGATGGGCCTTGGCCTGGGCTCTGCCTGGGGTTATCTATAATAGCATAGATCTAATCAGCATTTTTTCACAAGGTCAACTTGCCCCAACCAGACAGTTATGGTAACACGGAAAAGGGGGCTGTTCGTGGAATAGGATCACCGACCTTAGGAGGTTGCCTGGGGCAGTCTTGGAGGTTGAGGGGAGTACCGGCTAAAGATTGTTCTCCCTGCTGCCACTTGGTCACAGCATAGGGAGTACCAGATCTTGAGAAACTCCCAAAGCATTGCTTTTAACTACTCTAGTAGAGGAATGGATCCACAAGATTTGGAGGCCAGGCTGAGGCTGGGTTACAGCTAGGGATCGGGGCTGGGGGCAGGAATAGCCCTTGGTCTTTTGAGCAGAGCTCACCCAAGTCATTGCTTGGAATCCCAGGATGGAGGTGAGCACACTTCCTTGGCTTCCAGATGTTGACAGCACCTTGCCCTAGGGTTGGCCCAGACTCTGGGCTCATGCGTGGAGGGTCCCAAGAACAACGTAAGGTAGGTTGTTTATGTGGTGCAGGAAACACTGCCATGGCTTTCATCTGCCCACAGAGCACCATGGACAAGCTGGAGAGGGAGAAGATGCCCCGGAAGGGTGGGCGATGGTGGTTTTCCTGGCGACGCAGGGACTTCCTGGCCGAGGAGGTGGGTGGTCCCAGTCGAGGGGCAGGGCCAGGGCCAGCACAGGGCAGGAGGTGGGATTCACTAATGGATGTTCTTTCCACAGCGCAGTGCCCAGAGGGAGAAGACTGCAGCCAAGGAGCAGGAGGGGTGAGTGAGACACCCTATACGGGGCTCTGCAGTGGGCGCCTGGGAAAGATGGCCCTGGGTGCAGGGGGGCAGCAGGGAGGAGCCAGCACCCTGTCTCCAGCTGTGGGTTTTTTTTTTTTTTGTCATTCCCCAAGCACCAAGCACTTCTTTTTTTGTTTGTTTTTGTTTGTTTTTGAGACAGAGTCTGGCTCTGTTACCCAGGCTGGAGTGCAGTGGTACGATCTTGGCTCACTGCAACCTCCACCTCCCGGGTTCAAGCGATTTTCCTGCCTCAGCCTCCTGAGTAGCTGGGATTACAGGCGCCTGCCACCGCACCTGGCTAATTTTGTATTTTTAGTGAGACGGGGTTTCACCCTGTTGGTCAGGCTGGTCTTGAACTCCTGACCTCGGGTGATCCACCCATCTTGGCACCCCAAAGTGTTGGGATTACAGGCGTGAGCCACCGCAAGCACTTCTATACCTTTTCTTTCTCCTGAGAAATGGCCCCATTTTACAGGTGGGAAAAATGAGGCCTAGAGACACATTTCCTGGCCCACAACGAGGAAATGGCAGAGCTGGCACAGGTCCTCAGGCTCCTGCTGCAGACAAGGGGATCCCTATTAAGGAGGGGCAGGGCCTCTCCCAGCCCAAATAAGCCAACTGACTTTGTTTCCTTTTTCCACATCTGAAGTGACCCAGCTGCCTAAGGCTGGGTGGAGAGTAGCTAAGGATGGCCTGACTGAAACCAAAGCAGGTGGGGTTGGGAGCAAGCCCAGAGATACACTTTAGGTATTTCAGGTAAATTATCTCCAAGGCAGGCACTGAGGGCTAGCAGCCCTGGGTCTCGACACCCTCTGCTGTCACTTGGCTGGGTGGAGACTGCCAGCCTGCACCCCTGTGTCTGCCACCACTCCAAATGGGTTGCACCTAGAGGGAGGGATCACCGATACCCTGGGTAGTCCCTGGCATGGCGGGGACAGATCCAGCCTCTTCTTGGCATCTCCTGGGAGTGAAGGCCCTTTGGTTGGAGGAGATGGCCTGAGAGCCAGCACGGTCCACAGGGAGAAGACAGAAGTCCTGAGCAGTGATGACGATGCCCCAGACAGCCCTGTGATCCTCGAGATCCCCTCCTTGCCACCCTCCACGCCACCCTCCACGCCACCCTCCACTCCACCCTCCACTCCTACCTACAAGAAGTCCCTCCGCCTCTCCTCTGATCAGATCGTAAGTGTGGGTTGTCTGTGTGGAGGTTGGGGAGGGGCTGAGCTAATTCTGTCTTAGAGTCCCTCAGGACCCGGCTGAGAATTGGCTCCAGGGAGCCACATGTTCACCAAAGGCCAGAATCTATCCCCTTGGGAGCCTCCCTGATGGCCTCCACTTGAATACCTCCAAGGGCAGGGTGCTCACTTCTTCTCATGCCAGCCCATTTGTCTGTCAGACACTGGGAAAGCTGTCTCTTAGGTCCTCCTAAGATATCAACCTGTAGTGAGCCAGCAGGCTCTAGGTCAGCCCTTGGAAGCAACACTAAAAAGAATCAAATGCTGATGAC
Organism: Hylobates moloch; assembly: GCF_009828535.3. NCBI lineage: Eukaryota > Metazoa > Chordata > Mammalia > Primates > Hylobatidae > Hylobates > Hylobates moloch. Next base: position 19,387,738 of record NW_026652296.1, on the reverse strand, counting down.
AGCCCCTCAGATTCTGGCAACCCTTGGCCCCAAGTCACGTCTTCTCTAAGCTCAGTAACTGGTGGCTTCTGGAATAAGAACATATTTTCTTTTTTTTTTTTTTTTTTTTTTTTTTGAGACGGAGTCTCGCTCTGTCACCCAGGCTGGAGTGCAGTGGCGCAATCTCGGCTCACTGCAAGCTCCGCCTCCCGGGTTCACGCCATTCTCCCACCTCAGCCTCTCCGAGCAGCTGGGACTACAGGCGCCCGCCACCACACCCGGCTAATTTTTTTATATTTTTAGTAGAGACGGGGTTTCACCATGGTCTCGATCTCCTGACCTCGTGATCCGCCCGCCTCGGCCTCCCAAAGTGCTGGGATTACAAGCGTGAGCCACCACGCCCGGCCAAGAACATATTTTCTTCATGGTTGTGGCTCCATGGTCAGGGAGGTGTCCAGGAGGGGCTGACCAGCCAGTACAAAGCAGCTGCCATCTGTCTGGTACCCTGGAGCTCACACTCAACTCAGGGCTTTGGTGGGAAGTGGCCCTGATCCTTCCCTATGGACCAAGTACAGGGTTAGGCCTCTCCTTAGGACAGTGTTGACTCAGGTACCCTGGCCCCAAGGAGGGGCTTCCTATGGAGATCCCCACAGGACCCCCATCTATGGAGGGGGGTGTCTCCCTGCCAACAGCAGCCCCGGCCTTGGGGCTGGCCTGGGAATCCCGGGCAGGGAGTCATGGATGCGGCTTTGTCTGTGAGTTACATCTCAAAGGGGAGTGAAGGGAGGCTAGGGCTCCTGTGGCCTGCACTGGACAGGGCCCTGATCAGCATGGCCACCCTCTGCCCACATGGATATGTCTGCGCGTGGCTATCTCTGATGAATCCAAGAAGGGTCTCTGAGCTAGGAGGAAGAGGGGAATGAGAGGCCCGAGGGGATTGGAGGCCACAGCGTAAGGGGAGAGGTAGGCAGTGCCTGGCTGTCATCGATCACAACGCACCCCCCTTTGTCTGGCCTCAGCGGCGCCTGAACCTGCAAGAAGGTGCCAATGATGTGGTGTTCAGTGTGACAACTCAGTACCAGGGCACCTGCCGCTGCAAGGCCACCATCTACCTATGGAAATGGGACGACAAGGTGGTCATCTCTGACATCGACGGCACCATCACCAAGTGAGGCCCACCTGGCTGTGGGAAGGGGAGGGAGAGGGGTTGTGGACTCGCCTCCCTCTGTGCTGGGTGTGGTGGGGAGTGAGAGGAGCCCTCCCTTCCTGGTGGGCCATCTTGGGGCTGGAGCAGGGCCACATGGAGCTGCCTTGGAATAACCCTTCTTCTCTCACTCTAGGTCGGATGCTCTGGGCCATATCCTGCCCCAGCTGGGGAAAGACTGGACACACCAGGGCATCACCAGTCTCTATCACAAAATCCACCTGTGAGTGCCTGGGCTGGTGCTGGGGCTGAGGCAAGGCCCCCAGCTCTAGAGAGGGAGTGACAGGACAGGACAGGACATCTTGGGGACCAGCAGGGCCCACAAGGGAGGCCGCCAGTGCAGGTGCCTGTAGTGCTGAGACCTCTCTGTTGGCCCGCAGTTCTGCGAAAGGCTCATTCCCTGGGGCTGTGTTCTAGGATCAGGGCCCATCTACTGGCCTGAGGCCGGAGGGGAGGCCCTCTCCATCCTGGTCCACCCAGGCCTCAGGACTCTGTGCACCGTCCAGCTGAGTCCACTGCCTGGCCATTCTCTTCAAGTCCCTTCCCTGCAAAGGTTGGAACATCAGAGTCCCACAGTTGGGCTGGGCAGGCTAAAGCCAGGGAAACAAATGGGGGCTGGCTGGTCTCTGATGGCTCTATGCCACCCTGTCCCCCACTCTCAGAAATGGGTACAAGTTCCTGTACTGCTCGGCGAGGGCCATTGGCATGGCGGACCTCACCAAGGGGTACCTGCAGTGGGTGAGCGAAGGGGGCTGTAGCCTCCCCAAGGGCCCCATCCTTCTGTCTCCCAGCAGCCTCTTCTCTGCCCTCCACAGGTAACCACCCCTACACATACAAGCCCATGGCCCCCTGGTGGGGAGAGGCAGGCCCACTGCCAGGCCAGCCTTAGCAGGCTGGCATTAAGCTCTCAGGTGGCAAGGAGGGTGGGGTCAGATCCCCCGTCACCTGAGCCTGCCATCCCCTCTGCCTTCTTCCCTACTTTGGCCCCCTTCCCTGCTGTGGTTCTGGCCCCCCCAGAGAGGTGATTGAGAAGAAACCAGAGGTGTTCAAGGTCGCCTGCCTGAGTGACATCCAGCAGCTGTTTCTGCCCCACGCACAGCCCTTCTATGCTGCCTTTGGGAACAGGCCCAACGTGAGTGTGTCCCCTCCACTCTGCTGAGCCACCTCTCCCCAGCTGCCTGCAGGCCTCTGTTCCATGGGCCGCTCCTGTCTCCCACAGGACGTCTTTGCCTACCGGCAGGTGGGCCTGCCTGAGTCACGCATCTTCACGGTCAACCCCCGGGGAGAGCTCATCCAGGAGCTCATAAAGAACCACAAATCCACGTGAGGCTAAACCCTGCCACGTTCCCCATACCCTGCCACGTCCCCCTGCCCCAGCTTCTCCCCGGGCCCCAATTTCACCTCTTACCGGGGAGCCTGTCCCTTCCTCTGGGTTCCCATGGCTGAGGCTGTGGTTTGGTGGCAGCTCAGGCTCAGTGCTGGCCCCCTCCTGCCTGTAGGTATGAGCGGCTTGGTGAGGTGGTCGAGCTCCTCTTCCCACCTGTGGCCCGTGGCCCCAGCACAGACCTGGCCAACCCTGAATACAGTAACTTCTGCTACTGGCGGGAGCCATTGCCTGCTGTGGACCTTGATACCCTGGACTGAACCTGCCCTGGCTGGCTTCTCCCTGGCCCGGCCCAGGACTGACTAGGTGTCCTGGGGTATAGGATGGTGGGAATTGGAGTGTCATGGGGCAAACCCACTGAAGGGGAAGGAGGGGGCTGCAGGTTGGTTGGTTGCCAGCTAGAGAGATTCCCCCATCTTCCCCGTCCTATTTTTGCCAGCTAAGCTGCAGCTGCTCCAGGCATCAGTGTGGCACTGGCCTGGGGCAATTAGTTTGTCATCTGGGCCCTTGCAGGTTTTTTTTTTTTTCTTGAGACAGGGTCTTGCTCTGTTGCCCAGGCTGGAGTGCAGTGGCATGATCTTGGCTCACTGCAACCTCTGCCTCCCGGGTTCAAGCGATTCACCTGCCTCAGCCTCCCCAGTAGCTGGTATTACAGGCATGTACCACCACGCCTGGTTAATTTTCGTGTTTTTAGTAGAGATGGGTTTTCACCACATTGGCCAGGCTGGTCTCGAACTCCTGACCTCAAGTGATTTGCCCACCTCGGCCTCCCAAAGTGCTGGGATTACAGGCATGAGCTACCATGCCGGGCCTCCTTGCAGGGTTTTCTATGCCCTTGATACCTGTCTCCCTGTCAACCTGGGACCTTGCTGTAACTCTTGATAGGACAGGGAGAAGAGGGAGGCCCTACCGAGGCTTGAGGCTTCAGTGAAGGCTTAGTGGCAGCAGTGGGAGTGTGGTACAGCCTCTGGAAGGACACAGTGTTCTCCCTGCCCCTTGTCTGGAAGCCAGGACTGTACCCTCTGAAGCCAGACATCACTGCCAACACATCTCCCTTGCTGGTGTCCTGGCGTTTCAGCATATGACACACACCCACACCTGCAGGCTGACAGTGTGGCTCCGGCTTGGCCTGCTCCCCGTCCGGCTGCTGCTGCTACCTCTCTCCAGACCTCCCTTAAGGACAGTCCCAAACTCAGCTGGGGCAGGTGTTGGCCTGACAGTCCTCCCTCAGCCTCTGCTGGCCAGCTTGGTGCTTACAGCTGCTGGGTAAGCTCTTGCCTAAGGAGCTGTGGGAAGCAGGGCTGATGTCCCAGCAACCTCTCCTCCCACTGTCTTTGAAGAAAGTAGCTTTGGACTGGCTAAAAGCTTTAATCCAGAGCCTGCCCTACTCCGATAGTACCAGAGTGGAGGGCAGAATACCAAATGTCCAGGAACCAAAGGCAGGGCTGTGGGGACCTGAAGAGCAGCACAGTGGGGCCCGTGCTGCTGTGGGGGAAACTGAGGAGCCTCAGCAGAGACCGGTGTCAGAGACTCTGGGAACTACATAGGCCTGAGGAACATGCATTTTCAAGTTGTCCATTGATGATGGTTTCGTACCTGAATTTCTCACCTTTTGTGAACATCCTGGGAGGGTGGGGGTTTTGCAGGGGTGTTAAAAGCAAGGCTTGGAGCCCCTTTCCTCCAGCTGGGGGCTCCTTCTCCGGGCCTGGCCTCATTCAGGCCGCTTTGTAGAGAAATGCCCTGACCTCGCAGGAAGGATTTCCCCACCCCCAAGTGGAAGGAAGAGGACAGTGTGGGCACCAGAGGTCCCTGGAAACATCTTAGGGGAAGGAAAGGAAAAGGATAAATTTGGAGTGGGGGGGTCTCTAAACAGATTGCCTGGATTCCGTTCTTTCCTGGGGTTCTACAGCTGCCTAAGCCCTCACCTTGGGGGAGGATCAAAGGGAATAAAGAGAACTCTTGGCTGAGTCTTTGTGCTTCTGTTCTGTCCTGAAGGACATGTGAAGAGCCAGAAACATCTGGCAGCCTCTGGTCCTTAGTTCAGATACAGCATCCGTGAAGCTGCCAGGTGTGAGGAGAGTTCCAGTGGGCATCAACTTCCTGCACAAACCTAGTCCTGATGGCTGCAAAGAGAAGCCGAGGGGACAAGGAACAGAAGCCACCAAGGGCTGTGGACTGTTGCTTGTGGGCACAGGGCAATGTGGACAGGCCACTGGCTGTGGGCCTGTAGGTCTCTGCACAGTTGCTGAGGCTGGTACTGACTGCCTGCGGGGTCCTCTGAAGGCCTTACATATGGGCACTGATCAAGGCCAGTTGGCCACAGCAGCTGCCCCTGCCAGCCACGCTCAGGCCCTGCAGCTGGCTGCCCAGACACTGATTTGCAGACAGTGGAATGTGAAATCTCTCGAGTCCACCCTGGTCTTCAAGCACGACATCCTTGCCTTGACCACTGTCCGGAACTGTCCAGTTTGTGCAGCACTGCGCATGGGTTTTGGTGGCTGGGATAGCCACATGGAGGATTCCCTCAGTGGCCTCCTTAGTGCCATTTGGGCTAGCCAGGGAAGGCTGGAAGGCACTGCTGGATAAGACTGGGCTCTGGGGTGATGTTCCCCGAGTTGGTGGGATCTAGGGGTTGGGTCCTGGCCAGCCTGTCTAGTTGGCTTGCCCTGGCCGCGCCTGCTCAGCCAGCTGGGCCTGGCAGTCCAGTAGGTCATCCCGGAGGCGGGCAATGTCCTGTGTGTGCTGGGCCAGCGTACGATTCAGCTGGTCCACATGGCTCCACAGGCCCTCTGTGGGCCTCAGTGGCTCAGTGGGCAAGCTGTCCAGGCCCGCAGCCAGCAGGCCCAGCCTCCTGCACGCACCCTCCACTTGTGCCACCCGCTGGTCAAAGTGTCCCACTGTGTGCTGAAGTTTCTGGGCTGTGTCCTGGCAGCGGCTCAGCCCACTGGCCACCTTGGCCACACCAGCCTTGAGTTGCTCCAGCTCCCCACGCAGGTTCAGGACCTGCCTGTGGCCAGCCTGAAGCCTGGAGCCTTGGCTGCTGACCTGCTCCTGGATGGCCTGGACTTCGGCTTCCACCTTGCGTTCCCGCTCATCCAGGGACGTGTTGGCAGCCAAGAAGGCATCAGAGTACTGGCTGACAGAGTCACTGAGGCCTGTGAGCGACTTGCTCACTGAGTTCAGATTGACCTTGAGCAGAGTGATCTCGCCTTGGAGTGAGCTGCCTGTCCCTTCTGCCAGCTGACCCTGGACCTCGGCCACAGTGCCATTGAGCTGCTGGAGCAGTGCTGCGTGGCTGGCCACCTGGCGTAGGAGGGCCTCACTCCGGCTCTGCCAGGCCTTCACCTCTGCCACCAGGTTGTCCAGGATGGCTGAGGTGGTGCTCGGGATGCACGAAGTCTCCAGTGAGACCAACCGTTGCTCTAGCACGGCCAGCTCTGTCTGCACGAGGGGCCGAGCTGGCCTGCCCGGAGAGGCGCTGTCATGGCTTAGCTCCCCAGCCAATGTTGCTAGGCGCTCCTCGAGGCTCTGCACGCGCTCTTCCAGCATGGTCCCAAAGCCGCCCACTCCCCACCCCCCCATCTCCAACCTCAGACAGCATCCCCTTGCTCCACCCTCTGTCCCATTGAGCGTCTCCAGACCCTCAAGCAGCCCGTCCACACCTCCCTCAAGCATGGCAGCAGAGAGCCTCGTAAGCTCATCCCCGGCCGGGGCACCGGGGCCCCTTTGGGTCTCGGTGACTGCCTGCAGGGCCCTCTCAAGACCATCCATACGGGCACTGATCAAGGCTAGTTGGCCACAGCAGCTGCCCCTGCCAGCCATGCTCAGGCCCTGCAGCTGGCTGCCCAGCTGTGACAGCTCCTGGCGCAGGGCCAGCTCCCGGCCATCAAGGCTCTGGTGCAGCCTCCGGCTGGCGGCCTGACCCTCCTCACATTGCCGCCGTACCTCCTGCACTCGCAGGTCACACTCACTCTGGACGCCTTGCAGCTTCTGCTCGAAGCCATCCAGCAGGCTCCCCCAGAGTCGGTGTAGCCGTCGGTCCACGTACTCCTCCAGCAGGGCCAGGGAGGTGAGCGGGGATGGTGGGGCTTCCCGCAGCCGCTGCAGGTGGGCCTCATGGCCGAGTGCCAGCCCATGCACCTTGTCTAGAAGCTGCACCTTGGTCCGAAGAGTGTTGCTCACCTCTGTCACCTTGCTTAGGATCTCGTCCAAGGGAGGTGTTAGTGGCCCTCTGGCTCTGTCTCCTGGGCCCACAAGCCCCTCAGGGATGACCCCAAAGCCCACAGGGACAGCAGGAGCCCTGGGGCCACCAGTCATCCTGTTGGGATCCTCGTGGCTGGCCACCAGGCCACTGAGGGTACCATATGTTTGAGCTAGGCGCTGGACGTCACCCTCCAGGCGTTCCAGCCGCTCACCAAACAGCCCTGGGCCTTTCCTTCCTGGGAAAGAGAAGAGAGCCCCAGGGGCATCACTGGCCTCACCCTCTCAGCTTGTCACAATGCCAGGCCACCCAAGAGGCTTTCTGTTCTTTTTTTGTTTGTTTGAGACAGAGTCTTGCTCAGTCGCCCAGGCTGGAGTGCAATGGTGCGATCTTGGCTCACTGCAAGCTCCGCCTCCCGGGTTCATGCCATTCTCCTGCCTCAGCCTCCCGAGCAGCTGGGACTACGGGCGCCCGCCACCACGCCCGGCTAATTTTTTTGTATTTTTAGTAGAGATGGGGTTTCACCATGTTAGCCAGGATGGTCTCGATCTCCTGACCTCGTGATCCACTGGCCTCGGCCTCCCAAAGTGCTGGGATTATAGGCGTGAGCCACCGCGCCCAGCCGAGACTTTCTGTTCTAAGCCTACCTTCTCACTGGGCATAACCCCCTCAGCTTTATGGTGGGGTGAAGGTGGGGCTTGGGGCTTGCCCCTCCCCATCCATGCCGGAGCTCAGCCAGCCTGGGATCAGTCCCCTCCCTGCCCCTGCCACTGAGCCCAAGAAACCCAATCACCTTGGAGGGTCTCCTTGGGCAGACTCACCGTGAGGGCTGGGGGCTGCTCTGCTGTAGGAAGGGGGCCTGGGGCCTGGGTCCAGCTGCCCCGAAGGAATCTGAGGCTCAGGCTCCAGCTGGGGTGGGGCAGCCCCATGGTCCGTGAGGTGCTCAGGGCAGCGTTCCCCAGTGAAGCCGGGACAGCAACGCCAGGCGAGGTCTGTCACTGTCTTGTAGCCAACCTTGTATTTGGGTCTGAGTACTGTGTGGTACCTGGGCCAGGGAGGGCAAGAGAGCGGGATCCTGCACCTGAGGGCTGTGCTCCTCCCCCTAGCTGGCACTCAGGGCCGCCCTCAGACACTTGCATAAGGCTGGGTATCTCCCCACCTCCATACCACCCCCAGGGCTTTACTTTTTCTGTGTTTAAGGTGACAGGGGTGGGTCTTCCTGAAGCTCACAGTCATGTTAGGGAAGGATGCAGGTAGAAGTCCCACCCATCCTGGTAGCTTGGAGAGAAGCAGGAATTTTGCCCCATCACTTCCAAGACCACTTGGACCCCCTCTAGCTCCTGCTGCCATGAGAAATTCCACTCAGGCTGCAGTAGCACCTGGGAGAATTCAGACACAGCCCCAGCCCTCCCTGTGGGTAGGGAGGGGCACTGCCCTGGAGCTGGCGCTGGCAGCCCCCTCACTGCCCTGGGGGCCACTCTTGGCTCCCACCTGCTCCCCTTAGTTCTTTCCACTCCTCTCTAGCCTGCTCCGGGACCTCGGCTCTGGTCAGAGAGGCAGATGGATGGGTACCTCTGATTGTGAGCAGGGAAGGGAAGGTCCGGGGTACAGGCAGGCTCGCGAGGGTCCATGCCCTCACGTGTTCAGCCACGTACCTGTTCACCCACTGACACACCAGAGACAACAGGTTTGTTTCCACACACACACGAACCTCTCCAGGTACAGAGCTGTGCATCCCGTGTGCATGCAGCCCCAGAGGCCCTCATGTGCAGCCCTGCTGCTCTGGCTTCCTCTCCCTGCCCCATGGCCTGCCTCCTTGTGGTCACCACAGTCCTCCCTGGGCCTGCCAGGCCCCCCTGTGGCATCACCCATTGCCTAAGGGGCCCTCTGCTCCCTCCTCTCCCCTCACCTTCTGCCTCTGTTACTTCCTCCTAGCCTTGTGCTGCCTCTGCCCACAGAACCTTCCCCTTGTCCCTCTGTGGTTCCTGGGCTTCAACCCAAGCTTGCCCGTCTGTGTGGGTGATGCTCTGCTGCAAGCCCAAATCCCTGGGGTCCTCCTTGGCACCCTCTTTTCTGGGGCCGCCTTCTACTCTGGCCTGTATGGGGGCTCAGGTGGGCTCTCTGGAGTCCAAGAAGCCCCTTGTGGAGTTGGCAGCTGCTCTCAGCTGAAGGCAGGACTGGCGCTTGTGCCAGGAGATTCCAAGTGTGTAGGTGAGGAGTGCACTTACGTGACTGTCCCGGGGCACTTGGGCCCCCATCCACACTGCCGGTATTCAGCCTTTACATAGCTCTCCGCTCCCTCCTGTAGGATGCAGGTCACATTCCTGTGCACCACATAGGCACAGAGGGCCCTACAGGAGAAAATGGCACCCCTGGAATATCTGGCTGAGTGAGGCCCACAGAGGCGCCTACCCTCCCACCTCCATCTGTGGGCCTCAGCAGGGCTCCAAACCCCTATGTCTCTTCTGTCTGTTCTCCGTGTCCCCGGGAGCCAACGCCCTTGGTCTGGGGTCCAGCCCCCCTGCTGGTCTCTGATTCCAGCCTCCTTGATGGGTGGCCCTTGGGCTAAGCACTATTTGGAACCAGGAGCCTGATGTGGCTGCCCGTCGCTGCGTGGGGAAGAGGCTAGCCCGGATTCTCCCTCAAGTGCCCTGCCACACCCCCCATCCTTCGCTGATTCCAAACTCCTTATCTTGGCATTCAAGGCTTCTGAGTCCCCACTCAGTGACTCCTTTGAGAGCACCACGTCTTGTCCTTCCTCCCTGCCTGGCTCCCGGGGAAATCCACCTCTCCTCGTAGTTTTGCAGCCCCTGCCTTTGGTCCTGTTCCCTTACTCTCAGAGCAGTTCTTGTACCACCTCCTCCAGGAGGCTCGCTGTGATGTACCCAGGCCCACTGAGTGTCGGTACTCTCCCTCCTACAACAGCTCTCAAATTCAGCTAGAATTCAAGTTCAGCCAGCACCCCAGGCAGAGCCTCCAGCCCACTTAACTGAGGCCAGTTCGCAAGCCACTGCCCACGAAACACCAGAAGCTGAGGCGGGGGCAGCAGGCTCCTTGATGAGCCACAAGGGCTGAGGAGGTGGCTGCCTGGCATAAGCTGACCACTGTGGACGGCTGTGCCACAGCACAGGCCCGGAGCCAGGAGCCTGCACTGGCTCTGCAGCCCGGCCACGCTGGGGCTCCCATGGGTTGCTGGGGCCAGGCTGACTGCGAGAGGGGAGCGGCCGCCCCGATGCGCAGCTCCATCTCCTACCTGGCCGGGCCAGGGGAGAGAGGGGAGGCCCGGGGCGGGGGAGCCCCGCGTGCTCAGCGCGCGGACCGCCCTTCCTCCTCTCCCTCCACCTGGTCCGCTCGCCCGGAGTCTGCACACAGCGCAGCTGGAAAATGTTACTTCGCTGGAAAGGTTTCCGCGGGCACTGCCAGGATCCCAAGCCGCCGCGCCAGGCCCCCTCGGTTCCTTTTTCCTCGCCAGCCCCGCAACCTCCCGGAGCGTGGGGCGCCCGCCTGGGCAGGGGCTCGGCCCCGGGCGCCGCCCCCTCTGTGCAGCGGCCTCGGGGTGCCCGGGGCCTCAACGCCCCCCGCGGGTGCGGGCAGGTGGGAGCGGCGGCGCGCGCGGGCCCATCCCTCCCTCTTCCCGCCTGCCGCCTGCCCGCGCTTACTTGTGCGGCCCCGGGCGCAGCCGCGGGCGCCATCCCGTCGTGTAGAGACTGTAGCGGGAGGCACCGGGCGGCGCGGGCCGCGCCAGGAGCGGGGTGCCCCTGGCCTGCGCCCCCGAGAGCAGCGCTGCGACGGCGCACAGCCAGACGAGCAGGCGGTGGCGGCCCATCGCGGCCCCCGCGCCTCTGCCCGGCCCCGCGCGGTGCCCCCCGCCGGGTGTCCGCCTGCAGCGCCGCGCCGCCCCCGCCGCTGGTCGGCCCGGGTCCCGCCCCGAGGGTCCCGGGGTCTCCTTCGGCCCCCCGAGGTCGCTGACCCGGCCGCCTGGCGCTTCGCGGCGGCTGCGTCCCCCGGAGTGGCCGGCGCTGCTCGCGGCTGGGGCCGCGGAGGGGAGGCGGGAGGCGGGCTCTTTGCGTATTAGCATAAACTTGGGGCCGCGCCGCTCGCCGCCGCCAGCCCCCTCCGCCGCCGCCAGCCCCACGCCCCAGCTCCGAGCGGACGGCCGAGGGGCCGCCTGCGAACAGGAGGTTCCGAAGGGAGCAGCCCCAGGTGGCAGGGGTGCAGGCCGCCGCGCCCTGGGAGGCCCCCCGAGCACACCACCCACTCTGTCGCCTGCGGGCACGGGGCGAGAAGCAGAGAAGCGGACCCCTGAGGCCAGCCTGGGCGTGGGCTCTCCAGGAGTCGCCCGCCCGCAGGATACGCTTGTCTTCAGAGTCCGTGTGAACCCAGGAACTGCTCTCCAGGGCTCTGGAGCCGAGATGGCTGTGTTTGGGGGCACACCATCACCACCTCCCCCGCCACCTCTTTGGAATAGGCCCCAGATCATCCCCGTTTGCTCGCTCTGCCTCCTGGCGCCATCATTGCCCGGGAACCTTAGTTTGATAACTCCGCTCACCTCTCCCCAGGCATCCTACTTCCCCCTTACCCAGCAACCTCTGCCACCTAGCCTGGTGGCCCGGTTGCACCTCTGGTTCTCTGGAGGCGCCTGTGTTGCTTCTCTGTCTTGGGTATGGGCTGCACCGAGCTCGAAAGGCCTATCACCGCCCCAGCCCAGCCAAAAGTGCTGTGCTTTTTGTGCAACTGAAGCTCTAAGCTGGCTGGTCAAAGAAAATCCTCAGGTCTTTCTCACAAGGCACTGCCGCCGTGAAGCCAGGCGTCGTCCACATTTTGCTTGTGAAGTTGACTCTTGGAACCCAAGACTTGGGTTTTATCGTCGTCCTCATTCAATATCACCTTGCTAACTCTCTAACCTGCACAGAGCCCTTCTGATTCTGTCATCAGAGCGGTACTTTCCTGGCCTTGTCTCATCCACACGGGTGGCTACAGCCTTCTGTGTCTTTGCCCCAGGAGCTGATAGGTGTGCAGAACGCACAGAACTCTGGGGCTTGCCTGGAGAGACCTCCCTCTAAATTGACCTTGAGATATGAATTAATGCCTTTTGGATAGGGCGATGGTTATCAAGGATACTGGAAGGGGCAGCTCTGAAACCCACATCTATTCCCTGCCCTTAGCTTTAGTGGCTTGTGGGTTCTGTGGGGCAGACACCTGACCCCAGCTAGGCCCATCCTGCTTTCTCCCAGGCTTTGGAATCAGAACACAGAAGCTGAAGGAATCCAGCTTCCAGGTGTAGGTTGTGTGAGTTTCTCAGGGCTGTGGTAACAGCCACAGACTCAGTGGCTTAATACACAGAAATGTATTCTTGCACAATTCTGGAGGCTAACTCCAAAATCCATGGGCCAGCAGGGCAATGCCCCCTCCAATGGCTCTGGGGAGAAGCCTTCCTTGCCTCTTCCAGCCACTGGTGGTTCCTGGCAATCTCTGGTGTTCTTTGGTCAAGAATTCGTTGTAGCAGCATCACTCCAGCCTCTGCTTTCCCTCCATGTATCCCTCTTCACGTGACCTTTTTTCTCTGTGATTGTGGTCTGTGTCCTTTCCTCTTCTTTCTGTTTTTGTTTTTTGAGCCAGAGTCTCGCTCTGTTGCCCAGGCTGGAGTGCAGTGGTGCGATCTCGGCTCACTGCAAGCTCCGCCTCCCGGGTTCACGCCATTCTCCTGCCTCAGCCTCCCAAGTGGCTGGGACTACAGGCGTCCGCCACGACGCCCAGCTAATTTTTTTTTTGTTTTTTGTTTCTTTGTTTTTTGTTTTTTTTTTTTTGGTAGAGACATGGTTTCACCATGTTAGCCAGGATGGTCTCGATCTCCTGACCTCGTGATCTGTCCGCCTCGGCCTCCCAAAGTGCTGGGATTACAGGCGTGAGCCACCGCGCCCAGCCTTTCTGGTTTTGTTTTTAAATTTGAGACAGGGCTGGGCGGGATGGCCCATGCCTGTAATCCCAGCACTCTGGGAGGCCGAGGTGGGTGGATCACCTGAGGTCAGGAGTTTGAGACCAGCCTGGCCAATATGGTGAAACCCCATCTCTACTAAAAATAAAAAAATTAGCCGGGCATGGTGGCGGGTGCCTGTAATCTCAGCTATCTGGGAGGCTGAGGCAAGAGAATCGCTTGAACCCTGGAGGTGGAGGTTGCAATGAGCTGAGATCATGCCATTGCACTCCAGCCTGGGTGACAAGAGCGAAACTCCGTCTCAATAAATAAATAGAAAGAGAGAGAGAGAAGAAAGAAAGAAAGAAAGAAAGAAAGAAAGAAAGAAAGAAGGAAGAAAGAAAGAAAGAAAGACAAGGTCTAGCTCCATCACCCAGGCTGGAATGCAGCCTCGACCTCCCGAGCTCAAATGATCCTCCTGCCCCCGCCTCCTCTGTAGCTGGGACCACCGTTATGCACCACCATGCACAGCTCATTTTTAAAATTTCTGTAGAGATGGGCTCTCACTTTGTTGCCCAGGCTGGTCACAAACTCCTGAGCTCAAGTGATGCTCTCACCTCAGTCTCCCAAATTGCTGGGATTCTAGGCGTGAGCCACTGCACCCAGCCCAGCCTCCTCTTCTTATAAGGACACCAGTCATTGGATGTACATCCCAACATAATCTCATCTCAAATGATTACATCTGCAAAGACCCTATTTCCAAATAAGGTCACATCCTGAGGTTCCAAATGTTCATGAATTTTGGGAGGGGCACAATTCAATCCACTACAGGGGCACTTGGCTGGTAATGATAGGAAAGATCACGAGAGCTCTGGGGGAATCATGGGAAATGGAGAAAGAGGGTGGTCAGGGGAGAGAGGGGCAGAGCCAGGGGCTGTGTGGTGAGTAACCATCTGGGGACAAGCTGTGACTTCCCTATCTTCTTCCAATAGTCCACCACTGGAGCAGGCTTGAATGGGTTTCTGATCCCAGCAACCAAATGTGTTCTACAGAGAGAAACTTCTCTAGTCATGAACTGTAGAAATGATCCCTGAAAGTATAGTCTTACAGCACCCACATGGTGCCTAAGACAGCCTTTCACTCTCCCTATAAAAGCACTGAATGTGCTATTATATTCTCCAACCTCTAAGAGAGATGTTATGAAACGTTTTGCTGAGGGCAAGATACACCATATCCACAACACGCTCTTGATCTTGTAACCACTGACTTTGAGCTTTTTAGGAAGTGAGAAACATCTGAGCCAGCTCCTCATCCTAGGCTGGGTGCTGACTGCTTGGCAGCATTGCCCAGCCTGGCTCTGGGGGGAACTCCCCCACCCCAGAGGCTGTGATCTTTGTCCAAGTGGTCCCATCCCTTCCTCTCACTCCCTTCCCCAGCCCCAGATGTGGGGCCCAAAACTCACAGGGAAGAGGCTGGACCCTGTTTGAGCTTGGAAATGTCCACGTCACAGGGTCTAAAAAGATAGCTGGACCCCACTTCCCCCTTTCCCAGGTGGCTGACATCAAACACCATGCTCCCTCTTTCACTGCAACAGTTTTGGGATCCAGGATCTGGGCCCCATTCTAGTGGGGGCGGAGGACCTCAGTACAGGGAGATGCTCGGGGTCTTGGCTGGATCAGGCCAGAGCAGGGGTCCCCCCATAGATGATGAGGCCACTTTGCATCTGCCAGACAGGAAGCCTAGGGAGGCCAGAAGCAGAGGAGGAAAGGAGGCAGTCATGTTCCTCTGACTCAGACTGGAGTTTCTACACCTGGATGGAAACGGGCCACACACGGGAGTGGGAGTGCAGTTTCTGTTCACAGGGACATGCACAACCACACCCAACCCATCTCCCATACCACTATCATGCATGTGCATGAGTTTTTCCTTTTGTACAGATGGGATCTCACTATGCTGCCTAGGCTAGTCTCAGACTCCTGGCCTCAAGTGATCCTCCTGCCTTGGCCTCCCAAAGTATTGGGATTACAGGGGTGAGCCCTAAGCATCCTGCCTTTCTTTTCTGTTCTTTTTCTTTTTTTTTTTTTTTTTAGAGATGGGGTTTCGCCATGTTGGCCAGGCTGGTCTCGAATGATCTGCCCACCTTGGCCTCCTAAAGTGCTGGGATTACAGGCATGAGCCACCACATCCGGCCTTTCCTTTTCTTATTGAGGGCCCAGCACATAAGAGTATTAAAAACCACACAAAGTTGTATGGGATGCAGTTCCCCTAAAAGAGACAGAAATAGAAAGCACTGAAGCTGCTGGCTTTCTGGTACAAGCTCTTCCTGCTGCAGGTGGACCCCTCCTGCACAGGGACCACAGCCGTTGAAGGCACCAGCCCTAAGGTGCAGCCCTTTGTCCCTGCCCATCTCCCCTACCCTCTTTTTTTTCTTTTTTGAGAGTGCACAGCTAGGCCTCCCTGCACACAGAACCACATTTGGAAGTTCTGTGCAGCAAGGCTCTTTGCCCAGGCTCACTTTTTTCTCCACATCATCACCATCAGCATTTTGATTATACCTGCACCATCATAAAAGGTTATACCAAATGCACATGAGCTTCTGGGGCAGGGGTTTGCACTGACCCCATCCAGCTAGGCAGAAGCAGGGCTCGTCCAGAGTCCTAGGGGGGATAGATGTGTAGCCTGGAGGTGAGGTCCTGGAAGAGTCCAGAAATCGTGGAAACTGGGCTCTGTAAAGCCTGGACGGACTTCGATTGAGTGAGAGTAGCTTGGGAACAGCTTAGAAATTGTGCAATGCTGATGGACTCTCAACATGGACATATGCAAACCAGATGCAACATTATGCAAATTATATACAAAATACATGCACAGGTCTCCCAACTATTGCAAATGCCAGATATGATCCTTGAGGACCCTAAGTTTAGCTGAGACCTATTGTGGGGCAGAGAGATCACCCTGGACTTGCCAGTTTTTTTTTTTTTTTGAGACTGAGTCTCACTCTGTTGCCCAGGCTGGAGTACAGTGGTGTGATCTTGGCTCACTGCAACCTCCGCCTCCCAGGTTCAAGCCATTCTTGTGCCTCAGCCTCCGGAGTAGCTGGGACTACAAGTGTGAGCCACCACGCCCAGCTAATTTTTGTATTTTCAGTAGAGACGGGGTTTCACCATGTTGTCCAGGCTGGTCTTGAACTCTTGACCTCAAGTGATCCACCTGCCTCGGCCTCCCAAAGTGCTGGGATTACAGGCGTGAGCCACTGCGCCTGGCTAGGACTTGCCAGTTTTCTTATGGTGGGCAGGAAGGGCTTTGCTCCAAGGTGGTTCACACACTGTGGGGAAGAAATCAGGCAAGGAGTCAGTTACACTCGGGTTTGAATCCCAGCTCTTCCACTCACAAGTTGCATGACCTCCCTTGAGTCACTTCACCCCTCTGAGCCTCTGCTTTCCTATAATAAAATGATTATTATAAGGAATAGATGAGAACTTTGGCCAAGGCTCCCATGTGCACAGTCGTGCACATAACAGATGCCCAGCGAGTATGGCAGGGCTCTGCACAGAGTCCTTTCTCGGGGGTTGGATATCTGGGGCTCCTTTCTAGTCACTGCAGTAGCAACTGTGCCCCCTCAGGCCGTGGGCAGGACCTTCTTGCAAAGCAGCACATGCAGCTCTGGGGTTGGAAGATGTCAGTGCTTGGATGGACCAGGAATCCATGTACCTCTCACTCGTCAAGAAATCTGGCAGAGGTCACACTCAACAGGGGTGCTGTGGGTACCCCACCCGGACTCCCTTTCCCTGGTCAGTGTACCCACAAATTCCCTGGCTGCAGGTGTAATGACTGGGAATGCTCCCAGCTGCCCCTTCTGCGAATTGCCGTTGGCTGAGGAGTGACTGGCTGATAGGGTGATATGGTTTGGCTGTGTCCCCACCCAAATCTCATCTTGAATTTTAATTCTCACAATTCCTGTGTGTCATGGGAGGAACCTGGTGGGAGGTGATTCAATTATGGGGGCAGGTCTTTCCTGCACTGTTCTCACGATGGTGAATCAGTCTCACAAGATCTGATGGTTTTAAAAAGGGGAGTTTCCCTGCACAAGCTCTCTTTTCTTGTCTGCCACCATGTGAGACGTGCCTTTCACCTTCCTCCATGATTGTGAGGCCTCCCCCGCCACGTAACTAAGTCCAATAAACCTCTTTCTTTTGTAAATTGCCCAGTCTAGAATATGTCTTTATCAACAGCATGAAAACAGACTAATACACAGGGGGACATAAAAGGCAGCCTCCTCACCTCATGGTGGACAGCCCAGTGTTAGTTTATGTTGCAGAGCCCCCTTGGTCAGGCCCCTCTAGACTCTACCTGGGATCCATTCTTGCTCTATTTCCATCCTCTCCTGTTTTCCTACCTCCCTTATGTATCTCTCCCAGGAGCCCCCTTGATAAATGACTTATAACTAGATCCCTGTCTCAGGATCTGCTTTTGTGGAACCCAACCCAAGAGAGGGGGACAGACCTGCAAGCAGAGGGGGACATGAACTTGTATAGTCAGGAACCGTAGGGTAGCGTGGGCTCACAGAGGAAGAAGTGCCTGGGTGCCTGAGCTTGGGGGAAGGGATCAGAGGGTGTTTCACAAAACAGGCAACACTTGAGTTCACCAAACGGGGAGAAAGCATCCTGGGTGGTGGGTGCGGCATGTGCATGGCCTGGAGGCAGGAGAGAGCCTGGTATGTATGGGGAACCCGGCAGAGCTCTGGGTAGCCCAGGCTCTGAGAGAGGTTGGCAGGGGCCAGACAACAGGGGCCTTGAATACCCCAGTGAAAAGTCTGGACTTTAAACAGCTGGGAAATGATGCATACAGAACTGTCAGGAAAAACATCCTGTGGCTGCAGCTGTGTGGAGCAGACATAGGAGGTGGGGTGCCAGTAGGGTGGCCCTGGCAGCTGTCAGCCACCAGGCTAACAGGGACCAAGGGATGGGGAACAGGGCTAGATTCTAAAGGCTTTCAGGACAAAGGACTGAAAGGCTTTAGTGGCTAATCTGGGGGCTCTGGGTGTGGGAAGGAGTCTAGAAGGTATCACAAAGAGAGGAGACAAAATGTCAGGGCTGAGGCAGGGTTGAATGAGCTGTACAGGGCAGGGGTCTGCATTCCCTGTGCCCACCATAGCTAGAGCCAGGCTGAGCCTCCAGTTGGAAGGTCCAGACACTGACCAGAGTATGTGGCACAGCTGGGCTGACCCCAGTAAGGACCTGGGGCTGTCCCTCACTGGAGGGGCTGGTCTCCAGGCCTGATTAGGACAGGGATGGGGAGAGGCTGGGGGCGGGGGAGTGGAGTGCAGAGCTGCTCAGGCATCGATGCGGGGATGTGGTTGCAAGGCCCTGGGAAGGGCTCACCGTCAGCTCTCCTCTAACTCTTCTATTCATGGGCACCAGAGTAAAAACTACACAAGATTACCCGCTGGTAATGGGGGAGGCAGGCTTGCAATGCAGGGTGTGTGCAGAGAAGCCAAAACGAGCAGGGGAGGGGGCTACCCTCCATGGGGGGAAGGAAGGGGAGGGTGTTGCCATGGAAGACTCATGCTTGGACAGGCAGAACCTGACCTTCACCCAGACACTGTCCTTATCTCAGACCTGCTCTGCCTTAATTCCTTAATTTGCTGGGACATTTGCTGGGCACCCGGTGCTGGAAGCACAGACAGGTCGGCTCCAGGCTCTGTGCTCAAGGCATCCAGAGGGGCAGAGGTGGATGAGAGTTAGAGAAGCCCCAGGAGGGGCCAGAAAGGGGCCTGGGGAGGTGAGAGGGGAAAGAGCATCCGTGGTGGGAGGCACATGCTTCAATCAGAGGGAGGGGACTGGGACTTAGGAGGGGACATGGCTGGAGGGGAGAGGGCTGCATGCAGGCGGAGGACTTGAGGAGGCTGGGGGGTGGTGCATTTTGACGCTTGGCCTTCAGCCCCTTGAATCCACTCCAGACCACTTCCTACTGCCACTGCCATTGTCTATTTCTGAGTCGAGCTCCAATCCAGACTGGCAGTCCTGGATGCGGGGGGCCATCTCCTGCCCAAGTTTGCCGAATGAAAGCACTGTGGGTGTTAGATGGGTCATTCTGTAGCCATGAGAAGATGGCACTAGGCAGGCTGGCACTGGCATCCAGGCAAGAGATGCTGGAGAGAGGGTGGGCATTTTGGAGAGAGAGTCACCAGCCTACAATGAGATGGCTGGAGAAGGGTCAGGGCTAAGGTCAGGGTCATGGGCCCCACCCTGGTGGGGCCCCAGGATTCTGTCTTATGCTTGGGGCTAGATGATATATCTGGCATCTATTCAAAAGGGGTCCCTGCCAGGGCCTGACCCTCTGACACCCCTTTCCCCTCCAGAGCAGCCCAGCCTTCTCCTTTTGCCCGGGTCCCACCCACCTGTCCTTGCCATGTGACCTTTGAGGCCTTCCCCAGGTTGAGTCTTTGCAGCCAGGGCTCCCACATTCCTGGCTATGCTGGTGTTGGCCAGCAGTCCCAGTTCCTTTGGGAAAGAGCGGACAGGAGGCTCCCACGGGGGGGACTGTATCCTTTCCTTCCCTCCCTTGCCCCAGGGGCTGCACTGGGATGAGGGTATCTTCCTCCCTGGCCATATCACCATAGTCCCACCTCCAGTCACAGTCTCCCCTCCCCTCCCTCTCCCTCCTTCTCTCCGTCCTCCTCCTGTGTCTCTGGCCTCATGAAGAGCCCCATCGTCCCCCCAGCTGCCCACCATGGAGTAGGTGCTTGGTAGTGCCAGTTAGGTGGCAGTGCTGGTGCCTGAGCCAGGGTGAAGGCTGGAACCGTGTTGGTGAGGATGGAAGGGAGCAGCTGAAAGTATCCAGGCGATGAGGCCTTTTGACTTTTGAGGGGCTCCAGGATGACTACAGGTTTCTGGCGTGGGGGGGCCTCTTTTGCTGAGACAAGAACAGAGGGGCACACCAGTTTGAAGGGAAGCCATACCGAATTGGAGGTGCCTTCAGGTACCCCGGGGGAGAAGGCTGTCTGGAGGGCAGCAGGATACGCACACTGTTAAGGTGTCCCATTTGTTGGCTGCCCCTTTGAAGCTGGGGGCAGGGCAGGGAGCCAAGGCATGCTGTAGTGCAAGGTCAGAGGCCCACCCTACCCCACTGCTGTCCAGGGCTCCTGTTAGAGCCACGGGGAAGTGGCTGACTGGCTGTCCTTGTGCCCCCTCCTCCCAGATAGCTGATGAAGGCACTTGGTCAGAAGGCACGGCTGGCTGAGGCCACAGCCCCTCTGCTGCCCCGAGGCCATCCTTCCCTGTTCCACGGGCCTGGCACTTCCCAGGTGGCTGCTGCACCACCGACCACCCTTCCAGCTTTGGGTCCCTCGTGTGTTTTTCATCCTTCCCCCCATCCCTAGCCTCTCTTCTCACCATCTCCTTCCCAGGGACCCTCCCTTTCTCCTCCCGCAAACCTCATTCTTCTCCTTTTCCCATAATCAGGAAGAGCTTTGATTGCCCATTATACCCAGAGCCCAAATTGTCAGCAGGAGAGAAACTGGTTTCCCCCACCTTGAGGGCCTGACCTTAGACACTCAAGTGTGCCAGTCAGGGCAGCACTCCTGGGAAGAGAGGGGAGAAGTCTAGGTTCCAACCAGGTGAGGGTCACCCTCCCCAGAAGAATGGGCCAAATGACTCCTAATACAAGGAAAATAGAGACAACCCCCCAAAAAACGTTTTACAACAAAACCAGCTGAATGTTCAAAACCTGCCCCATCTCATTTCTTTGAAATTGGAGAGAATTTAACTCATCAGCAAAAATAAAGGCTATGGGAATGAAGAGATCTCCAAAGGAGTTTGTAGGCCAGGCACAGTGGCTCACACCTGTAATCCCAGCACTTTGGGAGGCCGAGGCAGGCGAATCATTTATACAAAAATTAGCCAGGCATGATGGAGCGCACCTGTAATCCCAGCTACTCAGGAGGCTGAGGTAGGAGAATCGCTTGAACCTGGGAGGCAGAGGTTGCCGTGAGCCGAGATCGTTCCATTGCACCCTAGCCTGGGCAACAGAGTGAGACTCTGTCTCAAAAAACAAACAAGCAAAGGAGTTTGTGTGGTGTAAGAAGAAAACTGGGAACATTTAAGGCGAAAACTAAAGAAAATGAGTCAGTGAAGGAGATCAGAAAGATATGGTCAGAGGAGCTGGAGGAGGGGTGGGAGAGGAGGGGAGAGAGAAAGATTGGGGGGAGACAGAGACAGAGAGAGAGACACCAGCCAAGATAAGACAGCAAGAGAGGGAGGAGTTTCCAAGAGACTCAGAGAAGCTGTAGGTGAAGAGTTGGAGTTCACAACCCAGAGGGAAGGTGGTGGTGCCCTCTGCCTGGACCAAGTTGGGTGGAAGCAGGGTGGAGGTGAGGGAGTCATGGAGTGGAGGCAGTGACTGTGGGGAGGGGGCAGGAAGAAGTCAAAGGCAGCTGAAGGAGAATGAGTGAGTCCGGGGAAGGGTAGGGTGCTGAGCTGGAAGAGCTGAGATGTTTCTAGGCAAAGGGGAGGGAGCCAGAGAGAGGAAAGCAAGGCCCCTGGCGGGCAGGACCGTGGCCGGAGGGAAGAGGGGCAGGAGGAGGAGGAGGCGGCAGACAAGCTGGGAGGCAGAGTACCTACAGGTGTGGCGGGGGCTGACGGGGTGGCAGGAAGCTGAAATGACCTCTGCTTATTGGTCTGAATGGGAAGTGAGGTTTTCTCCTGAGATCTGGAGAGAGGATGGAGGGATATTTAGATGAGGCTGAGGAGAAGTGAAGGTTTGAGGGCAGGCTAGACCATAGCCTCTGCAGTGGCTGCAAGGCTCTGGTGACTGCCCCTTGGCCACAGCCCCCAGCAGTTTGAGGGTGGGGCCAAAACGTTGCCTACAGGGGCCTGTCCAGGGCTGTAAGTGTGGATCTAGGGAGGGAGAGGGAACCTGGTGGGAGTAAGGATTGCTGCTCCCCAACCAGTTTCCTAGGGAAAACCAAATTTAGAATCAACAGAAACATGACTGGGCTTGGTGGCTCATGCCTGTAATCCCAGCACTTTGGGAGGCTGAGGCAAGTAGATCACTTGAGGCCAGGAGTTCAAGACCAGCCTGGCCAACATGGCGAAACCTCGTCTCTACCAATAAAATACAAAAAATTAGCCAGGCATGGTGGCACGTGTCTGTAATCCCAGCTACTCAGGAGGCAGAGGCATGATAATTGCTTGAACCTGGGAGGCAGAGGTTGCGGTGAGCCGAGATCACACCACTGCACTCCAGCCTGGGTGACAGAGCGAGAGACTGTCTCGAAAAAACAAACAAAAAAATCAACAGAAACCTGGCAGGGGCTTCAGAGTTGTAAAATGTGACTATTTGCTTTGTGGCAATGTAAAAAAAAATTTTTTTTTTTCACTGAGAAAGAAGAACAAAGGAAGAAAACTGAATGTCTGGGAACAAATTGATGCTGACATTTCTCTACCTTGCTAGTGTCCACCTACCCACGTGCCTGGCTTGTTTGTCGCTGTGCTTACAAATATTTCCTGCTCTTTACTTCTTGACATCTTGACCAAGGTAACTGTGATGAGTTAAGACACAGTCTGTTGTCATTTTCCAGCAAGAACTCACCCAAAGGAGTTAAGTGATGGCCCAGAGTTTTCCAGAATCATTAGCACCTGGCACTAAAATAGGGGCAGAGAGTGAATGATACTGTTTCAAGACAGGTGTCTCTTACCGTGTGAAGATAAATGCTGGTTGATATCGCCCATTAGGCTGGGCGTGGTGGCTCACGCCTGTAATCCTAGCACTTTGGGAGGCCGAGGCAGGTGGATCACCTGAGGTCAGGAGTTTGATTGGGAGGCCGAGGCAGGTGGATCACCTGAGGTCAGGGGTTTGAGACCTGCCTTGCCAACATGGTGAAACCCCGCCTCTATTAAAAATACAAAAATTAGTTGGGCGTGGTGGTGCACACCTGTAGTCCCAGCTACTCAGGAGGCTGAGGCAGGAGAATTGCTTAACCCGGGAGGCGGAGGTTGCAGTGAGCCGATATCGCACCACTGCACTCCAGCCTAGGAGACAGAGCAAGACTCCATCTCAAAAAAAAATTATAGGGAAAGAAACCTTTTGATCAATGAAGATGAGTGGTGATCTTTGCGAAAGTGTACAAATTCTAAATGGAATTGCTGGGAAAAATAAAAACTGAAACATTACAGGGTTTTGTATCTAACAATGTATCCCCAGCTTAAAAAAAAGGAGTCATTGGACCCTAGTGTTAGGTCCACAGAGATTCAATATGTTATGGCTCCCCTTTTGTGTGGTGTGTGTTCAGAAGTTTCCATAATTGGCCAGCCTGTAATCCCAGCACTTTGGGAGACTGAGGCAGGCCGCTCACTTGAGGTCAGGAGTTCAAGACCAGCCTGGCCAACATGGTGAAAACCTCTCTCTCTCTCTATATATATATATCTATATCTATAGATATAGATATAGATATAGATATAGATATAGATATAGATAGATAACATATATAATGGTTCTGTAATAAAGTCTTAATTTTTTTTTTTAAAGATGGAACAATTGACAATAGATACCTGTCATTCTTCTTTTTCCCTTCTTATTTTGGAAACTCTGCTAGATGCTGCTGTCTGCAAGTACTGACCTTGCCTTTTCTGATTTTCATTAAAAAGAAACTCATAGCAACTAGGTACCAGTTAATTCCTCTCACTGGAGAGCTCTTGTCCCTGTTTCTCCTCCCCCAGGCAATAGGAGATATGTAAAATGCCTTTTCAGGCTCCATTTCCCCTCCTGAACGCCTACATTTTGCCATCATTCAGCACTTTCCCTTTAGGTTAGCAATACATCTTATTGCATCTCTCTTCTGTTTAAAAGAATATACTTATTTAGCCCTTACATTACAAATTCCATCCTATCATTATTTATTCGGAGGTAATTGTACATGATTTGGTTGGCTCACGGCTCACCACGGGTTCCTCTTTTCTTCGTCTCCTTTTCTCCAATCTGCTTCATCTATTTCCTGATTAGATTCCTTTCTATGGTATTTTCCCCATATGGGAAAATTACGTGGACCTTTGCATTTCTTACATCCTAGGAAGGTGAATGGCAACCTGGTTGGTTTAGGAGGCTTTTCTCTCAGTGGTCTGTGGAGGTGATTCATATTGGTTTCTAGCTTGCAAATAAGATGTATGATTTCAGTCTGATTCTCTTCTTTCTATGCAACTTATTTTCTCTTTAGGGAAGCTTGTCTGTTTTCTCTTTAATCATGGAATTCGGGAACCTTACCAGGCTATGCCTAGATGTGTGTCTTTTTTCCATCATTCCTGCCTGGAACTCAATGAGCCTTTAAATCTGCAAACCCAAGGCGTTCTTCAAACCACGGAAAATTTTCTTTCTCATTTAAAAATGATTGCTTCTCCTCTATTTCTTCTTTTTTTCTTTCTGAGATTTTTATTCTTATTTTCATTATTCACCTGTTACAACTCCTGGATCTCTCTCCTCTGAGGCGCTTTTAGATTTTTACTTTGGGTTTTGCATTATGTCTTCCACATGGTTTCCCAGGTCTCCATCCTCTCCTCCAAGTCATTTTAAATTGAAAACGATGTTTCTTCGTTCAGGAAAGTATTTGATTTCACCTTTGACTGTTTTATTTTTGAGATGGAGTTTCACTCTTTCACCCAGGTTGGAGTGCAGTGGCGTGATCTCGGCTCACTGCAAGCTCCGCGTTCCGGTTTCAAGCGATTCTCCTGCCTCAGCCTCCTGAGTAGCTGGGATTACAGGCACCTGCCACCACCCCTGGCTAATTTTTTTATTTTTACTAGAGACGGGGTTTCACTACGTTGGCCAGGTTGGTCTCGAACTCCTCATGATCCGCCCGCCTCGGCCACCCAATGCCTTTGATTTTTTAAAATGTGAGCTTATGGTTTTGTGTGCTTTTCCTGTTGTGCAGATTGTGGTTGGTCTCCTCTTGCAGTGCTGAGAGAATTGCAGGCTCTTCCTTCCTGGCTGCTGGATTCCTTCAGGTGCCGACTGTCTTTCTGCCTTCTTGCAGCCCTAATCATCTCCAAGGCTCAGATCCAGCTGACAAATTGGCTGCACCTCTCTGTATCCCAGGAGAGAGCGCTCTGCTCATTCTGCTGCTCTGCATCCCCGTCTCCCAGCCTCGGGGCAGGGAGGGATTCTGCAGGGCCTCCCAGGACCACCCAAAGCTGCTGGCTCTGCTCTCCTCTTGTGCATCCCTGTGCCAAGTTCTCTCTCGGAGCCTTGGAGATCCCATTCTTACCCAGGGCTCTCTCTGCTGCGGGTCCCTACTGTCTGCCCCAGAGGGAGACTAAGTCCTAAGCCAGCCCTATCAAGACAAAGGCCCTGTCCAACCCACCAGACCTGGCTGCTGGCTGACCCAGGAGCTCTGCTGCAGGAGCCCACTGGAGATTGGAAAGGAGGGCAGCAGGGCGGTCAGGCTGCCTTCACCCTGGAGGTTTAATTAAAGTGAATTTCTTGGGTTTCATGATATTGAAGGGATGACTGAGATCAATCACCTTGCAAAAGTTTACTTATACTTGCAAAAGTATATCAGAAAAAATAAAAAGCAAAATGGAATTGATTTGAATAAAATCAGTTTTTTTTTAATTTACTAGGTGTATGACGATGTATCTAGCATGCATAGAAAATGGAGTGACATTGAAGGAGTTCTGAGGAATTCTGCACATCTTTTGGTTCTGGTAATTATAGCATTTTGTGAGGAAAAGAATGAACCTCGACTGGGTGCGGTGGCTCACACCTGTAATCCCAGCACTTTGGGAGGCCGAGGCGGGCGGATCATCTGAGGTCAGGAGTTCAAGACCAGCGTCAACATGGAGAAACCCCATCTCTACCAAAAATACAAAATTAGCTGGGTGTGATGGTGCATGCCTGTAATTCCAGCTACTTGGGAGGCTGAGGCAGGAGAACTGCTTGAACGTGGGGGGTGGAGGTTGGGGTGAGCCAAGATTGCGCCATTGCACTCCAGCCTGGGCAACAAGAGTGAAACTCTGTCTCAAAAACCAAAACAAAACAAAACAAAACAAAAAACCTTAAATGCTCTCAGTTCTCTCCTTGGCACAACACCACGTACCCACCAAAAGAGTTTTCCAAACCTTTGGACGTGGGTGAAGATGAAATGTGCAGGGAACAGGGTGATTTCTTTTTTTTTTCTTTGAGACGGAGTCTTGCTCTGTCACCCAGGCTGGAGTGCAGTGGCGCAATCTCGGCTCACTGCAAGCTCCGCCTCCCAGGTTCACGCCATTCTCCTGCCTCAGCCTCCCGAGTGGCTGGGACTACAAGCGCCCGCCACCACGCCCGGCTAATTTTTTGTATTCTTAGTAGAGACGGGCTTTCACCATGTTAGCCAGGATGGTCTCGATCTCCTGACCTCGTGATCCACCCGCCTCGGCCGCCCACAGTGCTGGGATTACAGGCGTGAGCCACGGTGCCCGGCCAATTTCTTGAAAACACATTGGACTGGGCCTCATGGTCCATCTTCAGCTACGGCTGAAGAACTTTCAGATACCAGTAGACCACAGGAAGTTGTAACAAATGACTCTTCAGCTCTTGCAGGTGACTGAAGTATACAATTGCTATCGATTCCAAATTTGATTTTATCTTTTGTTTTACTTTTTTTTAACCACATGATAAATGTCCCAGGATTTTTTTTCTAAAGAGCTTCAAAGTGAAACTGTAGACATTTTCTTTGCCTTTAAAAGCCAAAAAAGATCATCATCTGAGAGAAATTATGAGCCTTTCAAGGCCACTTGGGACAGAGTGGATAAATTATGCCAAAAACCAGTTCCTAAGGACTTCAAAGTTGAAAAATATTTCCTTCAGAAGAAAAGAACTTCTGAGATAAAACAAATGATGGCGATTCCAATTACGCATTTTTCCTACTTTCTCATAAGAAAAGTATTAAATTAATGTCTCTTATGAAGGATGGGTTCCTAGATTACATTTAAATTTACAGTTTCATAGAAATAATCATATTGAAGTGAAGCAAATTTCTGAGCAGTCCCATTCAGTTGAAATAAAATAATACACAGAAATAGTCAAACACGTGCAAAATTTGTGCAGCCTGGAAGCACTCTGAATCCCACAATTCACAGTGTGTTTTATGAAACTCCAAAAGGATCACTTCTGCTATGATTATATCAACTTAATTGATCTTGGCAGCCTGATGATTTGACACTGTCTTCACTACCCTGCTCCTTAGTCTCAGCAATTACAATAGCAGTGCAGAAAGCTCATTTTCTACTCTTAGTGGCTTAGAAACCCAATTTTGCTGCTCTGTCCAGTGAGAGGCTCTGGCCCCGACAGCTGCAGAGTGAGACAAATCACATCAAATGTTTCCTGAGTCTTTCCTTTTCCACTCTGTTATGGTTTGGCTGTGTCTCCACCCAAATCTCATCTTGAATTTTAGCTCCCGGGAGGGACGGGGTTGGGAGGTACCGGGTAGGAGACAATTGAAACATGGGGGTGGGTTCCCCCATACTGTTCTTGTGGTAGTGAATAAGTCTCACGAGATCTGATGGTTTTTTGTTTTTTGTTTTTTTGAGACAGAGTCCACTCTATTGCCCAGGCTGGAGTGCAATGGCGCGATCTCGGCTCACTACAACCTCTGCCTCCCAGGTTCAAGCGATTCTGGGGCCTCAGCTTCCCAAGTAGCTGGAACCATAGGCACGGACCACCATGCCCGGCTAATTTTTGTGTTTTTAATAGAGATGGGGTATCACCATGTTGGCCAGGCTAGTCTTGAACTCCTGGCCTCGTGATCTGCCCACCTTGGCCTCCCAAAGTGCTGAGATTACAGACATGAGCCACTGTACCCAGCCGAGATCTGATGGTTTTATAAGGGGAAACCCCTTTCTCTTGGTTCTCATTCTCTCTCTTGCTTGCCACCATATAAGACATGCCTTTTGCCTTCTGCCATGATTATGAGGCCTCCCCAGCCACATGGAACTGTGAGTCCATTAAACCTCTTTTTCTTATTACCTAGTCTCAG
This sequence comes from Hylobates moloch, assembly GCF_009828535.3. Classification (NCBI taxonomy): domain Eukaryota; kingdom Metazoa; phylum Chordata; class Mammalia; order Primates; family Hylobatidae; genus Hylobates; species Hylobates moloch. The sequence continues at coordinate 19,360,055 of NW_026652296.1, read as the reverse complement.
GTATGCCTTTATCAGCAGTGTGAAAAGGGACTAATACACACCCTGAACTCATTAGTTCATTCAGTCTTCAAGCAACGCTGCAGGAAGAAATCACTAGTCCCATTTGCTGTAGGAGGAAAGTGGGGGTCAGAGATGTTAAGTGACCTGCCCATGGTTGCAAAGCAAGTAAGAGTCAAACCTAGCCTGATTCCCAAGCCAGTGTAATCACTGTGTTCAGTTTGCAGCCAAAGGGATGAAGATCTGAGGCTCCTGTGATATCATGGATCATCTATATTTGCTGAGATAAAAATGACGTGCTACTAATTTAATCTCATCTGTAAGAACTTTTCATTCCCGGAGTTATGATGTCTTTTATCAGGATGGTTAGACATCCACGTATGGTTCTGAAGCTCCTGCTGAATAGGACGGGCCATGGAATGTCTGGTTTGTTGTTGGGATGGCATAAAGGGCATACACTGAAGTGAAATGCTGCCAAACCATTCCTCTGTTCTTAAAAAAATAAAAAATTTGCCTGGCTAAACAAACTGTGGAATATTAATATAATGGAATACTACTCAGTGATAAAAAGGAACGAGGTACTGATTCTTGTAGCAAAAGTCTTACACTGGGCAAAAAAAAAACCTGACACAAAAGGGCACAGAGCAAATGACTTTATATGAAATTCTAGAAAAGACAAACTTAGTGTATTATTGTGCTAGGGCTACCATGACAAAGTACCAAAGATAGGGTGGCTTAAACAGCAGAAATGTGTTTCCTCACAGTTCTGGAGGCCAGAAGCCTCGATCAAGGTGTTGGCAGGGGTGGTTTCTTCTTAGGCCCCTCTCCTTGGCTTGTAAATGGCAGTTTTCTCCCAGTGTTTTCATGTGGTTGTCCCTCTGTGTGTATCTGTGCCCTAATTTCCTCTTCTTATAAAGACACCAGGCATATTGGATTAGGTTCCACCCTAAGGATCTCATTTTAAGGTAATCACCTCTTTAAAGACCCAACCTCCAAATACAGTCACATTTTGCAGTACTAGGGATTAGGACTTTAACATATGGATTTTGGAAGAACACAATTAGCCCACAACACCTAGACTATGGTGAAAATAACCAGAATAGTGGTTGCCTCTGGGAGGAGTGTGGGTTAGGGATATACTAGGAAGGCGTTGGGAGACTTTCTGGGGTTGATGGAAAATTGGATTTGGTGTTAGGGTCTGGGTTATGAAAGTATCTACATTTGTTGCCTGGGTGTGATGGCTCATGCCTGTAATCCCAGCCCTTTGGGAGGCCGAGGTGGGTGGATGACAAGGTCAAGAGATCGAGACCATCCTGGCCAACATGGTGAAACCCTGTCCCTACTAAAAATACAAAAATTAGGGGCGTGGTGGCACACGCCTGTAGTCCCAGCTACTCGGGAGGCTGAGGCAGGAGAATTGCTTGAACCCAGGAGACAGAGGTTGCAGTGAGCCGAGATTGCACCACTGCACTCCAGCCTGGTGACAGAGCAAGACTCCATCTCAAAAAAAAAAAAAAAAGTATCTACATTTGTCAAACTCACTGGAATAAAACATGTAGTCCACATGGTACATGGAATAATACAATTTGTGCATTTGTCTGTTAATTTTGCCTCAGAGCAAACCAGAAACAAATATTGAACTCTAGTTAATAATATGCATGCCTACTGTTAAGGGATAAAGTGTACTGCTGTCTGCAAATAGCTTTTGAATTGATGGCTGGGTCTACAGATGGATAGATATTTGAAAATGCAAATATAGCAACCTACCAACAATTGCAGAATTTAGATGGTGGATTCCCTGTATAATTATAATTATAATTATTATTATTATTATTATTGAGATGGAGTCTTGCTCTGTCACCCAGGCTGGAGTGCAGTTGCATGATCTAGGCTCACTACAGCCTCTGCCTCCCCAGTTCAAGTGATTCTTCTGCCTCAGGCTCCTGAGTAGCTGAGATTACAGGTTCCCACCACCACGCCCAGCTAATTTTTGTATTTTTTAAGTAGAGATGGGGTTTTGCCATGCTGGCCAGGCTGGTCTCAAACTCCTGGCCTCAAGTGATCCATCTGCCTTGGCCTCCCAAAGTGTTGGGATTACAGGCGTGAGCCACTGCACCCAGCCCTTTCTTTTCTTTTCTTTCTTTTTCTTTTCTCTCTTTTTTTTTTTTTTAAGACAGGGTCTTGGTGTGTTGCCCAGACTGGAGGGTAGTGTTGTGATCTCAGCTCACTGCAACCTCCGTCTCCTGGGCTCAAGCGATCCTCCCACCTCAGCCTCAAGAGTAGCTGGGACTATAGGTGTGTGCCACCACACCCAGCTCATTTTTATATTGGTTTTATAAGAATTGGTTCTCACCATGTTGCAGAGGCTGGTCTCGAACTCCTGGACTCAAGCGATTGGCCTGCCTCAGCCTCCCAAAGTGCTGGGATTACAGGCATGAGCCACTGTGCCTGGCCTCATTGCATAATTCTTTCAACTTTTCTGTATGTTTGAAATTTTTCATCATAAACCGTTGGGGGGGGGATAAAGTTTCCATTTGAAAATATTAGCTAGACGTTTCTCATAAAATCTTTCTTCATTGCTAGATCAAGGTTGCCACGAGCCTATGCCCAAGTCATTTGTCCTTGTGTCCCCCACCAATGTGCCCAGGAAGAAACGGTAGGGAGACAATTCCAAAAGAGGCCTTGAGGGTGCTAGGGAGTTCTAGGGACTAGCTAAGGCGTTTGGGCTCTGTGTTTGAGGAAACTGAGGCTCAGGCTGTTTCGCATTGCTGTTTAGAATCCAGGGAAGTCCAGGATGTTTTTTCTTAAGCCATGTTGGGGTGCTTGGCTCAGTGGAGAAGCCGGGCATGGCCATATGAACGATATGCAGTTGGTGGCACATCGTAGGCACACAAGTGTTTGCTGAATGAATATTTACATGAAATTGGAAAGGAGCCTTCTGAAGATGGAGCCAGCAGGAGACAGTGAAGTTGCCTGTGAGGGCCGGAGGGAGTCTGTCTCTGTCTCCGCCCCAGCCCACCTCTGGCCTGGCCTGAGTACCTTGAGAAGTGGGCCCAGGAGAGGCCCCTGGATCCCTGGGTTCCTGGACAGCCAGGGTGAGGGCGCTTTGCCACATTCTTAGGAGAGAGCACATCCAAAACAATTTCTTTTTCTAAAAACTCAGTGCTAACGGATTCCAGATGTCCGTTTGTTATATAATGGGGTTTGTTTTAATAGCGTCAACTTCCAGATGTGCAGCCTGGAATCAAGAAGCCCATTGGCCCCTTGAGGACACTGTGAGCCAAGCTGAGAGCTGCCCGGGGGAGAGACATGGACATGCAGAACCAGGGGTGGGAGAGGAGCCAGGGTGCCTTCTTGCTGCCCACTGGGCTGCTCACCTGCCCTGCAGCTGTCCCCGGACTGAAAGGCAGGGAGGGTGTTCCCGCTTCCTCTTTTTTCAGCCCTGATTCTGAGCAGGGGCCTCCAGGGGGCAATCATAGACAGGCAGCTTGGGGAGGGTCTGCTTTGGAATCCGGTTCAAGCAGGCCTAGCTGGGTGAGCCTGGAGAAGTCCCTTGGCCTCCCTGTCTTTGAATGGAAAATAGAATAATGGCATTCTACCCAGAGAGGTCATTGTGCAAAATGAAATGAAGTAAGCAGCACAGCACAGGGCTCAGAAAGCCTTGGCTTTCCCTTTGAGCAGAGTAGAGAGAACAGGGGCCCAAGTCACCAAGCATCCTCCCCTACGCCTCTCAGCAACACGGACGCCCCTGGGCAGCACGGGCTGCATTTTCCCTGGAACACTGGAAAAGAGCCAAGGTGGGGAGCTCACCACCTCCCCCAGTGGCTCGTTCCATGGCCCTGCAGCTCCAACGGATAGAACATTCTTCCGTTCACTAAGCCAAAGGCGGCCTCTGTGTGACCCCCAACTGGTCTGAGTTCTGCTCTCTGGAGCTCTGCTGAGCAGGCCACACCCTCTTTCACCTGATACCCTGGAGTATGGGAAGACAGAGACCAAGTCTCCCAACCCTTTTCCTAGTAGGCAGCTGCAGTTATGACATCAGATGGACGAAGATTAAGATGCTCTAAGGAGAGATGTTCAAAATCCCAAACACGAAAAGTCACGTCTGGGGGAATGACTCTGTGGTTCTCCCTGTGTACACGTTAATAAAATCTGTATGCCTTCACTCCAATTCAAAGAGAAAAGGGCCAGGCTCACGTCTGTAATCCCCACACTGGGAAGCCGAGGAGAGTCACTTGAGCCCAGGAGTTTGAGATCAGCCTGAGCAACATAGAGAGACCCTGTCTCTACTAAAATTAAAAAAATTAACCAGGGGTGGTGGCATGCATCTGTGGTCCCAGCAAATTGGGAGGCTGAGGTGGGAGGATCACTTGAGCTCGGGAGGTCGAGGCTGCAGTAAGCCATGATTGTGCCACTGCACTCCACTCTGGATGAAAGAGCAAGACCTTGTCTCAAAAGGAAAAAAAGAAAAGTCACAAAATCTGAATGCAGTCACAGGGGCGAGATGTCCACAAAGAGATAAAGTCACCATCTTCTCCAAATGAATCTATACAAACAATGCCCTTCCAACAAATTTCCAATCAAATTGGTGGGGGTAGGGAGAGGGTGTGATATAAAGTTGAACATAAATGTAGAATACTCACCTTATCTCCGCAGATGAAAAACATTAAGGCAGGACTTACCCTCTGTTAAAACACAGGTAACATTAGAATACATTCAACATTATGGTACTTGTGCCGGCACAGCAGAGAGGGAAATGACACAGAAAATGGAAACACAAGCGGTAGACCCATCTCCAGATGAGAATGTGGAATGTGGCAAAGAAATGCATGTCACACTAAAGCAAATAGGAAATTTCAACAGTGGTTACCTTTGGGGAGAGGGACTTGGCGTGGGACAGTAGTGAGTGAGAGGGAAGTGTTTACTTTTCATTTTGTATCTTTTAGAGTTGTTTTATTTTCCAACCTTATATATGTTTTTTTGTTTGTTTGTTTTTATTTTTGAGACGGAGTCTTGCTTTGTTGCCCAAGCTGGAGTGCAGTGGTGCAATCTTGGCTCACTGCAACCTCTGCCTCCTGGGTTCAAGCGATTCTCCTGCCTCAGCCTCCTGAGTAGCTGGGACTACAGATGCACGCCACCATGCCTGGCTAATTTTTTGTATTTTTAGTAGAGACGGGGTTTCACCGTGTTAACCAGGATGGTCTCGATCTCATGACCTTGTGATCCGCCTGCCTCGGCCTCCCAAAGTGCTGGGATTACAGGTGTGAATCACGTGCCCTGCCATATGTATTCTTTTTTTTTAAAAAAGCCAACATATATATATACACACACACACACATATATACACACATATACATATATATATGCATATATATATATATATATTTTTTTTTTTTTTTTGAGACAGGGTCTCACTCTGTTGCCCAGGCTGGAGTGCAGTGGCGTGATCTCAGCTCACTGCAACCTCCTTCACCTGAGAAGCCAACATGTTTTTATGCCAAAATATGTTCCAGAGGTTTTGATCCCTTTTGGGTTTTCTCTTTTGAACATCTCTGCACCTAGGAGAAACCTAGTAAGTGTTATAACACGAATAATAATAGGATCTATAACAAATGATGAACAGTTATTGCCTCTACCTCAGGGAGGTGAAAGGGGAGGGCTTTTACTTCCTAAGCCATACATTTCCACACTTCTCATCCCCCTCCTGCTCATTCCTCTTCTTTTTCTGGATAGCATGTATAAGTTTAAAAATCGAGGAGAGGGGGGAATTGAAAATTTGAAAAAAAGAAAAACAGGGCAGAAATGATGGATTACTTAAGAAGTGGACTGGACAACTGGCTAACAATTTGGAAAGAAGTTAGATTTCTACCTTAAACCCAAATATACTGCAGATGGCTTAAAGATTTAAATGTTAGAAGGTAAACCATAAAAGAATCTGAATACTTACACAATTTTAGGATAGGGGACAACTTCCTAAGAAGACCTCATATGAACAGACTGATAGATTTCATGACATAATAATGGGAGGCTTCTTTCCATCAAAACATAATAAAATAAGGTCAAACTGTGAAAAAAAAGACAGACAATATTTAACAGAGGATCAAGCATTTTAATATAGAAAAAGCTCTTACAAGAATTCCTGCCTCATAATTGTTTTCCCTAAGCCAAGGATGGAGGGGAATTTGACCACAGTGAAATCAGGGTTTCTAAGGGCAGCAGGAAGGTAGGAGGGGAGGGGCTGAACAGAGTTTTCAGGATGGGGGTGGACAGCTCAGGGGGACAGCTCCAGGGCCAGGGTTGGGTGACCTCCATGTGGCAGGGGTTCCCCACTCTCCCTGGCATTCACAGTCTTATCTGGTGCCAGTCTCTTCCTCAGCCAGCCTGACCTCCCTGCCTGGGACATTTAACATTTTGCCATCTTCCTCACACGTCAGGCATTTCCCTGTTTCCATGACTTTTGCAAATGCTGGTCCTTCTGCTTGGCTCACTGTCTTTCATCTCTACCTGAAAAAAATCCAACTGCTCCTTCAAGGCGCAGCTCAAGTATTCCCCATTCTGCGAAACTGTCTTTAATCCATCTGCCCCCACTGCCCCCAAAGAACTCCCCTTGGGCTCCTAGGGCAACTGCCCATCAGTCTATTCAGCACTTACTACACAGCATTGTCATTTTCGGCTCACTGGCTCACTCTAGACAGGGAGCTGCAGGGACCCCTTTCCCCCTCTCCAGTTCTGGCAAAGAGCAAGTGTTCAATTAATATTTCATGAACAAATGCATCGTACTGTGAGTGACAGAGCAGGGCAACTGAACTGACACTAGTTGAGCTTCAGGTTCAGTCCATTTCTTTTACATTTTTTGAGACAGAGTCTCGCTCAGTCACTCAGGCTGGAGTGCGGTGGCATGATCATGGCTCACTACAGCCTTGAACTCCCGGGCTCAAGCAATCTTACCACCTCAGCCACCTAAGTAGCTGAGACTACAGGTGTGTGCCACCGTGCCTGGCTAACTTTTTATTTTTTGTAGAGATAGGGCCTTGCTATGTTGTTAAGGCTGGTCTCAAGCTCCTGGCCTCAAGAGATCCTCCTGCCTCAGCCTCCCAAACTGCTGGGATTATAGGCATGAGCCATTGTGCATGGCTGATTTATTTCCTAAAACAGTATGCTTTTATTTAAAATAAGGGCAAGTTATTTAACTATGATGCAATTAAGATAAATAATTATGTATAATTCAATTATGATGTAATAATTTATCATAATTGCATCATAGTTAAAAGATGCCAAGTTACAGTAAGATCAGAAGACTTACGCTAAGGGACAGCGGCACGTGAATGCACTTGAACTATTGAAAGCTGCTGTCAGACTCCACAATGGCTTTCATTTTTATTTATTTATTTATTTATTTAATTAATTTATTTTTTTGAGACGGAGTCTCGCTCTGTCACCCAGGCTGGAGTGCAGTGGCATGATCTCGGCTCACTGCAAGCTCCGCCTCCCGGGTTTACGCCATTCTCCTGCCTCAGCCTCCCCGGTAGCTGGGACTACAGGCGCCCACCACCCACACCCGGCTAATTTTTTGTATTTTTAGTAGAAACGAGGTTTTACCGTGTTAGCCAGATGGTCTCAATCTCCTGACCTTGTGATCCACCCGCCTCAGCCTCCTGAAGTGCTGGGATTACAGGCGTGAGTCACCACACCCTGCCCATTTTTAAAACATTTATAAACAAAAGAGGTTTAACTGACTCATAGTTCTGCATGACTGGGCAGGCCTTACAATCGTGGTGGAAGGCAAGGAGAAGCAAGGCACATCTTACATGAGGGCAGGAGGTGGTGGCGCAGAGAGAGAGAGAGAGAGAGAGAGCGAGCCACAATGGCTTTCAATAGTTCAAGTGCATTCACACCAGGCTCATTCCTGCCCTTGAGATTCCTAGCATCAGCCAGGAGCGGCTTAGTGGGAGAAAGAGCTGAGACAGTGATGATAGTGACATTCCAAAGTTTTGTGGCAACATGAAGGAGGAGGTGTGTCTGCGCTTGCACAGTGACTGCAGCCCTGGGGCAGATGTGGAGAATGTGGGAGGCTAAAGGCTCCCAACGCAGCATGGGGCATGGGGAGCCTGAATGTAAGCCCCAGGGCAGGAAGTTTTGCCTATTTGCTCACCGTGCAATCTCCAGCATCTAGAATAGCATAGTAGGCCTTTGGTAAATATCTGTTGAATGGAAGGACCGAAATTAGTTCTGGAAGTGTCTGGGGATGGGGCTTAAGTTACCTCTGAAGGGTCTCCAAGGCTAAATCCTTTTCCTGAGTTAGAAAAACAGGGCTGTTCTCACTGAAGTTTTGGCCTTCAGAGTGTGATGGGGAGTGCAAAGGGGCAAGGAGCAGCTTCAGGGACATGGCCGGGACCACAGGGGGTGAGAAACGCTCTCAAGATGGCAGCCCCTGGAGATCAGGCCTGGGTCTTGCTTTCCTCCCTGGGGCCAGCGCAGCAGGAGAGGGTGCTGGGTAGGGGTGCTGGGGGCTGAGAGGACCAACCCAGCTTCACCAGGCCCAGAAGAGAAGGTGTACACAGGGAGAAGGCAGCCGTATGCAGTGGGCTCAATAAAGAGGATTTGGGCTGGGCGTGGTGGGTCATGCCTATAATCTCATTTCTTTGGGAGGCCAAGCCGGGAGGATGGCTTGAGGCCAGGAGTTCAAGACCAACCTGGGCAACACAGCAAGACCCCATCTCTATGATACATTTAAAAAAAAATTAGCCAGGTGAGTGGTGCACACCTGTAGTTCTAGTTACTTGGGAGGCTCAGGTGAGGAGATCACTTGAGCCCAGGAGTTTAAGGTTGGTTACGGCAAGCACTCCAGCCTGGGTGATGGAACGAGAAATGAAACCCTGTCTACAAATAATAAATAAATAAAAAGATTTGCCTCTGTATAACAGGAGTTTGAATTTAGGGCTCAAAAAGTCAAGTACATTCTCAAAATCACTCAGAGAGTGACAAAATCAGGATTCAATTTCACATCTTTCTAATTCCAGAGCCTGACGTTTTTCACTCCACTAAAAAAAGTGAGGTCACAGGCACATGGCAGGCATGGAGCCCCAGGCAAGCCAAGTCTCAGTCTGGGTCAGTGTAGCACCAGGGCTGGGATCAGAACCACAGTCGTTCTGGAGACAGGGCCAAACTAGGGTTAGAGGTCAGGGAGGCCAGGCCTGAGAACAACAGGCTTTCTGGGCTTTGTGCCACCAGCCAGACACAGTGTCCTGGGATTGGTGGCAGGGCCTGCTGGAGCCCCCAGCTCCCTCTTTCCACCCCCCATCTAGGGCCTGGCCTGACCTTCCTCCCCAGGGCAAGGAACTGGCCTGGCTCTTATCCTGGAGGAGGCTGCAGCTGCTCCTGCAGCCCTGGTCCCAGCAGACAAAGGCGCTTTCTTTCCTAGCACAAGGTCTTGATTGCATGTTGCCCTGAATCCAAAAGTTCCTATGGAGGAAGCGGTTTCCTCCCAGGGTGTGTGTGTGTGTGTGTGCAAGCACGTGTGTGCTGGGTTTCAGGGAGTTGGGTTGTCAGGGAGTGCAAGCCCTCCCCCAGCCTCCTGGGTTTAGCCTGGCATTGCTCAATCTGCATCCTTTGTGTCCATCTCTAAGTGTCTATGCATGTGTGTGTATGTGGTGGTGTGTGATTGTATGTATGAGCATGTTTGTGCATGTCCCTGCAGCTGCAGGTGTGACTACCTAGTATGTACCTGTGCATATTTCTGTACACATCAGCACATGCTTATACACAGTCACAAGCCTATGTATCTGTGTAACTTGTGTCTGTGCCCACATGCGTTTGGGGGTGTATGCATATGTTTCATGTGTGTGTCTACATGAGACAGCTGGTACAAGGTCCCTAACTCTGCTGCCTCTGGCCATGCCTCCCCACACCCTCTGCTGCTGTGTGGGGGCTCTGCAGTATGCAAGTCCTCCTAAAATAGCCCCCTTTCTTCTTCCCAACCCCCGGCCCCGCCTCTGCATTTGTCTGGGAACAACCTGGCCTCTTTCGGCTCTGGGAGGAAGACAGGTTTGTACAGCTTGGCTTGGCCCATACACTTTCCAAAACTCTCTGGCTCCCAAACTCTTTATAAAAAGGCTCATGGGGAATAGCCTAACAGGAAGGTGGGAACTCTGCCTGGGGGGCTCAGGAACCTTGCTGCAAGCCCCAAGATTAAATGGGAGCATCAGTCAGCTGAACTTCAGCCAGAGACGGCCCTGTAGCCTGAAGGTGAACTTGGTCAATGGACCCTTCACCCCCAAAGATGGGGACACAGCATCTCAGGGTCTCATGTCCAGGGTGGCAGAGCTGGGAGGGGTCCCAGGGCTCAGGCAGCTCAACTCCCCATGGGCACACAGGAGGGAGAGGCCCAGAGTGATGCCCCAGGCCAGGCAGGAGCTGAGCCCCTTCCTAGCATCCTGCAGCCCCAGGCCCTGGTGACCCTGTCATGGACAACCCTGGGTCTGCCTCTTCTGCAGGGAGGTTGGTGCCACTGCCAGACTTCAGAGTAGCAGGCTCTGAGCCTGGCTGGCCCTTTTGCTCAAGGCCTCCTGAGTCCATATCACAAAGTCAGTGTTTGAGCACAGGGTTGGTTTACCCAGCACTTGCCTTACTTGGGGTTCAGGGGACCTCAAGCTGTTTCTCCTAGTCTCACTGAGGCACAAGGGAGGGGCTTTCTGTACTGCTATCTCCCCTACTGGGGCTCAACCCAGTCTTTTTTTTTCTTTGAGACCGAGTCTCACTCTATTGCCCAGGCTGGAGTGCAGTGGTGCAATCTCGGCTCACTGGAACCTCCGCCTCCCGGGTTCAAGCGATTCTCCTGCCTCAGCCTCATGAGTAGCTGGGACTACAGGCACACACCACCATACTTGGCTAATTTTTGTATTTTTAGTGGAGACGGGGTTTCACCATGTTGGCCAGGCTGGTCTCGAACTCCTAATCTCAAGTGATCCACGCAACTCGGCCTCCCAAAGTGTTGGGATTACAGGCGTGTGCCAACGCACCTGGCCTCCACTGGGTCTTAAGAGTGCCCAAGGGTGAAGATGGGAGGGCAGTCCAATGGGTAAGAACCTATCTCAAGTGGACGCTCAGGGCACAGGTGGCAGCCCCTCACTGGTCTGTCACAGGAGACACAGGGGCTGCTGCTGGAGATGCCACAGCTGTGTGGGAGGGGCAGGCTGGTGGGGCACCTGAGGAAGAGGAGCCCAGAAGCCTGGGTCCAGACATGGCTCCAGGGGGCTCCTGGGTGCTGGAAACAGACGAGACACTCTCAGAGAGGCTGGTTCCTTCAGTCCATCCCCACTGACCCCCACCAACCAACCTTTTCCTCTTCCCTTCAGGAACCTTTTTCCAGGCGGGAGGGATGGTAGCTGGGAAGCTTTGCTCTTATCTGGCATGTGCCCAGGCCAGGCACCGAAACTGAAAAGCCAGGCAGAGAATCTTTTTTTGTCTGCTTCCGATTGTCGTATCTTGTCCCTGAGAAACACTCATGGACCAGCCCAACTTGGAAAGGAGCCAGAGAACACAAGAAACAATCAGGAACTCCAAAGGAAGGTCAGGATTTCAAGAACATTGTGCCACCCCACTTGACAGTGCAGAGCAAGTACCTCTTTGGCTGGAGGTTTTATTTCTTTGAATTCTTGTTCCTTACAGAGGCTGGGAGTGGTTGGACCCATGGGGTGGGGGTGGTAGAACCCGACCCCTTGTTCTTGGGCCTGTTTTGGGGATGCTGGGTTGCGCATTGGGAGTGGAGTTGGTGGGGGCTCTGAATTCTCCTCCTACACTCAGTCTAGGGATGGGAGCTGCCTCTCTGTTCCCTCGTGGGATGCTAATTATCCTCAACTTGTCTGGGAGAAGAAAGGAAGTAGCTGCAGGGGCTTAGCCAGGAGGAACACCTGCTCCCCTGCCCCATCGCCCTCCAGCTCTCCCTCCCTCCCTCCTTCCCTCTCTCTCAGATGCACACCAACACTAGGAGTATCCTTATATATGTATGTGCTGCTTCTTGACGGGGAAATTTGACAAGGGACTGGGGTGAGGGTAGGAGCGTCCTCTACCTGGGGAGGCCCAAGGGGCTGCGGCTGGGGGCTTTCCTCAGCCTCGTACAATCCACCACCCTGCCCCCAACCCCTGCCCAAGGCACTCACGGGGCCTTGGCCTCCGGGCTCTTTGCCGGTCTGGAAAGTCTGGGATCTGTGAATGGAAAAGCCTGGGTCAGAGCTGGAGTAGGGAGTGGGTGGGGGTTGGGAGCTGTGTCTACAGAATTTAGAGTTTTCTTGGTCTGAGCCAGGAAAGAGTCTAAACACCCAGCAGTGCTGAGTCCTTGCCTGCCCTGTGCAGCGTGGACCTTCCTCGGCCCAGCTCTCCTGCCCCACGCAGGCTTTGGGAGTCCCTGAGGATTTTCAAAGAGCCCCAAGGCGCTGGGGACAGAGAAAGGTGAGGCCAGGTTGTCATCCTGCAGGGGAACAGGCACACACAGCCAGCAGGGGCCTGATGGTAGATGAGACCAGGGGGACGTGGCAAAGCTGCTTCAGTCTGGCCACAGCACTGCGTCGACCTGGACTCTTGAGCCTGTCTAGTGTCCTGCTTCTGAGAGCCAGCTGGACATCTCAGTGGGGAACAGGACAGTCACTCTCGAGGCAGGAGGATCACTTGAGCCCAGATCGAGGCTGCAGTGAGTTGTGATCACACCACTGCACTCCAGCCTGGGTAACAGAGGGAGATTTTGTCTCAAACAAACAAAAAAAACAAAAACAGACATACAAAAAAGACTCAGTGTGAAGAGGGGAGGGGGACAGGGCAGCTCCAGTGTTTCCTCCAAAGTGAAAGTATGCCCTCGGGTTTGGAGGCTGGCCCTCAAGAAGCGTGCCCAAAGCTGAGGGCTTCTTGGAAGCATTTTATCTCAAAAGGAGACATGAATCTTATATTCCACTATGTGATTCATTTTTATACAAAACCACGTTTGAGTTAATATGAAATATACATACATATATGTATTTTTTTGAGACAGAGTCTCGCTCTGTTGCCCAGGCTGGAGCGCAATGGTGCCATCTCCGCTCACTGCAACCTCTGCCTCCTGGGTTCAAGCAATTCTCCTGCTTCAGCCTCCCCAGTAGCTGGGATTACAGGCTCCTGCCACCACACCTGGCTAATTTTTGTATTTTTAGTAGAGGTGGGCTTTTGCCGTGTTGGCCAGGCTGGTCTCGAACTCCTCACCTCACGTGATCCACCCGCCTTGGCCTCCCAAAGTGCTGGGATTACAGGCGTGAGCCACTGTGCCTGGCCATATGAAATATTTTAAATGAGTTTTTGCATTGAATCTCTGAATAAAATTGATGCTGCAGGATGGGGATCGACAAACTTTTTCTGCAAAGGATCAGACAGTATAATAAATATTTTAGACTTTGCAGGCTGTGTGGTCTCTGTGACCACTGCTGTCATAGCCCAAAAGCAACTTTGTGTAGACAATACACAAAGAAACACAAAGCTGTGTTCAATAAAACTTTATTTATGGCCACTGGAATTTGGATTTGGGATCTTTTTTTTTTTTTTTTTTTTTGAGATGGAGTCTCACTCTGTCACCCAGGCTGGAATGCAGTGGTGCGATCTCGGCTCACTGCAAGCTCTGCCTCCCGGGTTCATGCTATTCTCCTGCCTCAGCCTCCCGAGTAGCTGGGACTACAGGCACCTGCCACCACGCCCGGCTAATTTTTTGTATTTTTAGTAGAGATGGGGTTTCACTGTGTTAGCCAGGATGGTCTCGATCTCCTGACCTCGTGATCCGCCTGCCTCGGCCTCCCAAAGTGCTGGAATTACAGGCGTGAGGGGATCATTTTTATGTTCATGACGTATTTCCCTTTGATTGTCCAGTTATTTACAAATGCGAGTCCTGGTTCTTGGCTCTGACTCCACCCTGGGAAGAAAGTGTGTTGGGCCTGTGGCTCCACATGCAAAGCCAAGGCCTGAGCAAGAACACTAGATTTTGGAATCAGACCCATCTCTAAATTCTTGTTCTTCCTCATTAGTTGTGCCACTGACAGCAGGTGACAACCTACCTGAGCCTGGTCCTCTCCTGGGGAACATGTTTTGGAATGAGCTCACAGAAGGCCTGCACAGTGGCCTGCAGAGTAGGTATTGACTAAGCAGTGCTGTGGCCACCTTTAGTGGTGCACCTGGCTGAGCTGCCCTGGGTAGGAGGAAGGTCATGGCCAGCGTATGGGTGGGTGAGATGTGCCTCTTCCTCCTCCCTGGTCAGCTCCCCCATCCTTTTCCCCAGGCCATTCTAGCTGAACAGTTGTCCTACCCGCTGCCATCCTTCTTTCCACCTTCCAAGATTGGACACTGCTTCTCACGGGGCTCCTTGGCCCTGGGCTGGTGAGTCCAAGCACTTAGACACTTACTCCCTAGGATAAGCCCCAGCTCAGAGGCCTCCCAACACCAGCACGGCAGGGATGGGAAGGAAAAACTGAGGCTAACTGCCTCCCCACTGGCCTCAGGGATGGTAGCTGAAGCCCAAGGGCAGCAAGGGCCAGAGCAGCCTCTCTCCCCTTGCTCATCATTTGTGCTTAGTGCTATTTTATGAAGCTGCACTCTAGAGGGATGGCCTGCTCCAAGCCTCAGACTAAAGATGCCCAGCTCCTCTCCTGATCAGTTTACAGTTCTGGGTTTACTCCTTTTGAGTCCCCGAAGCCCAGCCCTGACATTTTCCAGCTGGATGACTGGGCAAGTTACTTAGCCTCTTTGGGCCTGGGCCTGTTTCCTTGTGTGTATGAGGACAACCTCATAGGGTTATTGCGGGGATTAAGAATTTGGCCATAACATACGTAGAACAAATCCTACTCACAGGAAGTGCCTAGTAAATAGCACACTATTGCTACTAAGTAACGTTACCAGATAAAATATAGGCTGTCTGGTTAAATTTGAGTTCCAGATAAACAGCATTATTTTTTAGGTTGGGGGTGGTGGCTCATGCCTGTAATCCCAGTGCTTTGGGAGGCTGAGGTGGGAGGATTGCTTGAGGCCAGGAGTTTGAGACCAGCTAGGGCAACATATCAAGATCCCATCTCTACAAAAGATAAAAAATTAGCTGGGCATGGTGGCTCATGCCTGTGGTCCCAGCTACTCCAGAGGCTGAGGAGGGGGCGTTGCTTAAGCCTGGGAGTTTTGAGGTTGCATTTTTTTTTTTAGAGACAGGGTCTGGCTCTGCTGGCCAGGCTGGAGTATAGTGCTGTGATCACAGCTTCCTGCAGCCTCAACCTCCTGGGCTCAAGCGATCCTCCCACCTCAGCCTCCTGAGTAGCTGGGACCACAGGCGCACACCATCATGCCTGGCTAATTTTTCAAAATATTTTTTGTAGAGATGAGGCCTCCCTATGTTGCCCAGGCTCAAACTCCTGGATTCAAATGATCCTCCCCACTCAGCCTTCCAAAGTACTGGAATTACGTGGTGGGCCACCACACCCAGCCAAAAATATTTAAATACATTTAAAAAGGGAAAATTTTTAAAAGTGCATATACCAAATACTGTATGGGGCATACTTACTCTAAAAAATGTTTACATGAAATTAAAATTTAACTGGGCGTTAACTTTCCCTCCTAAATCTGGCACTCCTACACTGAGGGAGGCTCCACAAACCCAGAAGCCTTCCTGTTCCCCAGCCCCCAAACAGCCCCCACATCCCTCTAGTCCACCCAGCACAATGGGCTCATGCAGAAAAACCTTCTTTCCTGTGGGCAGGACAGAAAGCTGGTTTCCCGCAGTGCTCTGAGACCAGTCCCAGATCCACTCTGTACTTGCCTTGGGACTTGGAACAAGCTCTTCCTTGCCTCTTCCTTACCCTGTTTTTCCAGTGAGACTGGTAAATCCTCTCGTTGGCTATCCAGAAGGGGTAAAAGACCTATGATTCAACAGAATCAGCAGTATTAAGAATCTAATTGATTGGGCCAGTGGCTCACGCCTGTAATCCTAGCACTTTGGGAGGCCGAGGCGGGCGGATCACCTGAGGTTGGGGGTTTGAGACCAGCCTGACCAACACGGAGAAACCCCGTCTCTACTAAAAATACAAAATTAGCCGGGCGTGGCGGCGGGCGCGTGTAATCCCAGCTACTCAGGAGGCTGAAGCAGGAAAATCGCTTGAACCCAGGAGGCGGAGGTTGCAGTGAGCTGAGATTGCACCATTGCACTCCAGCCTGGGCAACAAGAGCGAAACTCCGTCTCAAAAAAATAAACAGACTCTGCTTAATCTTTTCAATGAACCCCATCAACAGCCCTATTAGTGCAAATTATCATTATCCCCATTCTACAGATGAGGAAACAGACTTGGAGAAGGGTGTTCCAAAGTGGCTGTTCCTCCCCCGCAACTGGCCCTCATTCTGGTTCTTCCCCTTGTCCTCCAAAGCTTGGGCTGAGCCAGAACTCAAACTCCAAGGCTGTCTAGGAGGCACCAACTTGTCACAGCCATGCTCAGACTCCATGTCCAAATCGACCTCATAAAACAGCTTTCCAGAAGGAGCCACCATTGAACTCACCCTTTTCCCTATTCCCTACTTTGTCCCATAGATACCTTGCTGAGTTTGGATTATGAAAAGTGGCCACAATGCCCGCCACTGGGCAGCCAAGATCCAAATTACTGGGCTGGGTGAACCCTACTTCTGACCTAATAAAGAAATCCTGTGGTTTCCAGAAGAGGCAAATGAACAATACTTCTTACAAGAGGCCATTTAAGGAATCTGGTGTAAATGAATCCTGCCTGAAGTTTTCCAGAGGCTGTGACACTTAAATTTGAGTGTTCTGTTTTTCCTGGTGCCAATTTTTCTGAGTGTAATTTCTTCACTCAGTTTTGGTTTCTGAGATAGAGGCCCCAGGCTGTTATCACGAAAGGCAAAATTGGGGTGCTGTCTCCCCAGCTGGTGGGACTGCGAGGTCTAGCCCAGCTCTGCTGTTCGTGATTGACAAGATAGTTTTGGCAGCCTCTCTGCTAGCTTTCAGGAGGCAAATTCGATGTTGGCATCCCTCTACCCAGTGCCCAAGATGCTGTGAGGACAAATGAGGTCACTAATGGCAAACACACACCAACAGTAGTCCAGTGTGCTGAACCAACTATTCCTATTCTGTCCTTGTACAAGGTAGTATTTCCTGGGACAGGGTTTTAGGTAAAAAAATGAAACCAAGACCCTTGACTACTTATTGTTTGTTATTATGAGGGCTCCCTATGTCTTGATTAGAGGCCTAGAAAACCTAAGGCCTTCCTGTAACAATGCCCATCCATGCTTCAGGCCACTCACGCACCCATCTGGTGGTGCTTAGTTGGAACCCAACAAGATGAGGCTGGGTCAGTCTCTTGCTCAGCCTTGAAAGAGGCTTTGGCACTTTCCTGCCAGCCTCATCGATAACTTCTGACCCACCCCTTTTGGGGTTGAGACACCATGCTCAGGAGCACAGAGTTCTGAAAAACCTTGAGAATTTCAGCTACCCTGGTGATCCTGTGTTTTGTGAACCTACTCTAACCTATGCAAGTCTAGTTCCCCTATACATTCCAGGTGTGTGATTGAGGTGGGACTCTTGGTATGGAGCTTAAGTGGTGCTGGGGATGTACCACCTGAGAGCATTCAGGCCTCGAGTCTGTGGAGCAGGATGCTGTGCTGCCAACTCCTTTTTTTTTTTTTTTTTTTGAGACGGAGTCTTGCTCTGTCGCCCAGGCTGGAGTGCAGTGGCACGATCTCGGCTCACTGCAATCTCTGCCTCCCAGGTTTAAGCGTTTCTCCTGCCTCAGCTTCCCGAGTAGCTGGGATTACAGGTGTCCGCCACCACACCCAGCTAATTTTTGTATTTTTAGTAGAGACGGGGTTTCACCATGTTGGCCAGGTGGGTCTCGAACTCCTGACCTCAAGTGATCTGCCTGCCTCGGCCTCCCAAAGTGCTGGGATTATAGGTGTGAGCCACCTCGCCCAGCCCCGACTCCCTTCTAGGGCATGTTTTAACCAGATGTTCTGGTCAGTTGGTCGAGAGGCCAAGTCAACCCTCATGATGAATATTCAACAAGTCCTCAGTAGGGTGCCCAGCACGGATCAGACACATCAGAAAGACGGTGGGCATACCATGCACTCATCAATGCCCCAGGCAGCAGGAGACACCCAAGTGCCACTGAATTCCTCAAATACAAATGTGACTTTTAAACTTTTTCTTTTGTTTTTAAATCCAGGATCAAGACCACAATTTATTATGTAAGACATGGGGTGAAGAATGATCAAGGAAAGTTATGGCTGTGAGTGACATGGAATTAGATGAAAAGGCTCAAGTTTGCTGAAGAGAGTTTAAATTTGGCTTTTGCTCTTGGAAACGTCAAAATAATCATAAGAAGCACTTGTGCCTTACAGAGCAAATAATCCACAGAGTGTCATTTTCATTTTGCAAACAGGGTCACAACAGCAGTCAAATAGAAGCCTGAACACCCAGAGAGTTAACATACAGATTCGATAAGGATAACAAGGGATTGAGCATGCTGGTGGGTTTTTAAGTCAGATCCACATTGAACCCTGTGACCTACTGGAGGTTATAAGTGGAACCCGGGGAAAGCAGCTTTTCCATACAAAACAACAACAACACAACGACAACAAAGAAAACCAGACTCTGCTGGATGTCTATAATACTCATTTGCAGTAAGGCTTTCAAGATACAGGAATTTTTATAGCATTTGTATTTTAAGGATTTAGGGCAAATACATTTTTTTTTCTACTTGATAAAAAGAAAATTAGTACTTAAAAGGTTCAAAAATATATTGATTGAGTTATTTTTTTTTACATAAATAAATTATATTGATTTTTAGGATTTAACAGCTGAAAAAACCCTTTCTGCTTCCACTGGAGGCAAAACTGAACAAAATGTTAGTTAAATAGAGAGAGCAGCATTTCTAAGAAATCTGTGGTCAGCATTATAGACCATCTATGCTACAAGGATGTCATTAAATAGGATTTGTTCAATTATTGGATTCTTCTTCTATGATCAGTTATAGAATTTCTGGTTTATATCTCTGATTCATAAAACTGGGACTCCACTTTTTGAAGATACATCTGATTGATTTTTTTCAGTCATGATTTAACAGACTTCTTTGAGATGCTCATTTTAACATTTACATAATTTATAATCCCAAATGTATAAAAGACAATGACAAAAGCATCATAAATAAATAATGCAAAATGAAATAGTTATGTCAAACTTTTGGACCTTCTGATAAATTAGCAAAACTGTAACAGAAAAAGTAAAAAATACAGTAAATTGTGACAACAAAAAGTGAAACTGGTACTAGTAACACTTGCAACATTTCCAAGGGTCCTGCGCAGCCCTGCGCCCCCAGAGTACTGAACCATGAGCTTACTTCAAGTCTCAAGAGTGTGAACTACCTGTGAAGAGACCATTAGAAGGGACGTTAACATGAAGGTGAAAGGACATGGGGAAGTGCTGCTGAGGCAGGTTCTTTCTCAGTTCCTAAACATGGAGAAGCTGAGGAAGAAGAGAAAATAATGTTGACTTGCAACGTAGTTTTGATTAACTGATAATTTGGAATTTGGGTCCAACTGTAAGATATAAACAGAATGGAGAAATTAACGGAGGAGTAACTTTTCACAGCTGTATTATAAAGGGTGGCACACATTTGACAGCTTCAGACACTCTTGATCAAAGGACCTACTAGCAAGTGTCAAAGTGTTGGGCAACTGTCTTCCTGCAGGCTCCAGAAAGAGCCTTATTCTTGGTGAAGGAAAGCCTGAAGTGAAAATCCATTCAGTCCTGGTGCTCTTTAAACACAAAGAGGCAAATTAATGGCTAGAGAAATCTGTAAGCGAACCAGGTGAGAGCAGAGCGCTAGCTGTGTGCTTGTGAAGCAGCGTGTAGCTCTACGGAGCGCGGGTCCTTGCCCCACCCCCATCGCCAGCAATAACTCATGGTGGGTAAAGCTTTCTCGCAGCGAGAGGAATCTTTTCACTGTTGAGAGGGATGTATAGAAAATAATGCCTAGTCAGTCAGTATTTCTTCTTGCTGCAGGTGTCTGAAAAACCATGAAGGGGGAAATTATATTACTACCGGTAAGGTTTGTTGTTTTATAAAGAAATGAATATATGTATTTTCAACCATTAGTTATATACTTGTCTATACTACTCACTTAGTAATCATGATAAAATAGGGAAATATTTTAACTCAAAAATATGCACCAGCACTTCCTTTTTCTGTGCTTTTTGGTTCCCTGTGACATTCTTCCTGTGCAACCTAGCTCACAGAAAAAGAGCTCCTCTTTGTCTCTGTTCTTCGGCCCTTCAATGGTAAATCCCTAGACAGCTTTCTTTTACCATTTTTCCTCCTCAAGTGAGTGGGAAACTTGGAAGAGAAGGGGGTAGGGCGTGTCACCAAGTACTGTATTAACTATGATTGCTGGAATGAACTGGATAACAGAATGAGAATTCTGTGCCTCCTAGACTAGGTAGACAACACTTATCTAATGAAGTGGTGAGACCCTGCAACTATTAACATCTGTTACCATAGTTCTCAGACAGGAAATCAGGTAGGTAATCTTACTTATGGAAACACAGGTTCTTATGGAGGTGAAGTGAGGGAAGTAACAAACCTTTATGGGATAAGAAACTTACAAGTCACAATAATTTCTTAAATGAAAAAAGTTCTAATTGGTGTCATTGTTGGAGTCTTTGAGTGCCCCCTCCCCAGCCTGTGCCCCATGTTCTTTCTCTGCGGGCAAAGGGGCACTGGGTTCGGCACAGTTCTCATCACCGCTGGGCTCCCTTTCGCAGCTGGGAGCAGGCTCTGGGTGGGAGTTGGGGTTGTCCCCCTTTGTCTTCTTCTTCTTCCTCTTCTGGCTCTCCAGACCTACTATTTCCGAGTGTCTGGCCTGCTGCATGGCTGGCAGAGCCATGCCCATACCAGGGGAGAGGAACATGGATGGGTAAATGAGTCCGGGAGATACTCCTGGGATGAGAAATGGGTTAAAAGCCACAGGACTACTAGTAGTTATTGCAGGTTCAGACTGATCAGAAAATGGACCTGGACCAGGCTTGTCCTCAGCTAAAGTGTCTGTTTTCACATCATGGCTACTCGGCTTGTCTTCCGCAGTCTTTTCAGTCATTGCCGTACCACTTTTCGTTGTGCTTGATAGAGACGCCGGAGCAGTGGAAGTGCAGGTGGTTGCCATGGGTGGACTGAGGAGTCCCCCAACACCAAACATCTGGGGCACAGCAGCCATGCCTGGCAGCATCATGGGCAGCATGCTCAGGGTACTTTTGACCTCTTCACCCGTTGGCATCGTGGCAAAGCCTGCTGGAAACCCCACCAGCCCGGTGAGGGGGATGCCTGGCATATTTCTCATGTTCTGAAGTCCTACCAGGTCCATCCCAGCAATCAGTCCATTCATGAACAGTGGCCCCATTCCAGAGGGAGAGTCTGCCACAATGGAAGGAGCCTTCAGGAGTTCACTCCGAGGCCGCCTCCCCCTCCTGCGGGGACCCGTATCTCGAAGAATAGGCTCAGCCAGGGTGTGATTGAACTTGTTTTCTGGAAGAAACCCCTGGTAAAACAAAGAAACACAAAATGCTGAAGGCAACAGGATGGCAGGTGGTCAGCTGAGGGTGATGACCAGGGCTCTGCACTGGCCTGGCCTGTCTCCAGCTGCACGAAGGGTTCCCAGTACAAGGAGCACCTCCCGCCTACTTGTGCAGCTCTCTGGCCGCCTGACTGTACCTGACAGGCTTCTCCCTCAGCAGCTGAGAGCATTTTGTGGCATGGGCACAACTAGGGCACCTGTCACTGCCCAGTGGTAATTCCAACATGCTGACTGGCAAAAGTGGCATCCAGTCTGTGAGAAGCTGGCAGAAGAGAGTGGGGAGCTGGAGAAAGCACTAAAAGTGCCCTGGTTCTCAGTGAGACTATTCTGGCTGAGACCCCTTCACCAGGTCCCAACACTTGCCTTCCTCTTGACACAGGTTTTTATTGAAGCAACAAAGCAGAATATGTAAGACAGGGTTTTGAAGCCAGACAGACCCGAGTTTAAATCCTGACTGCAACCTCCTAGCTGTGGGACTCAGGACATGTCAGTTAGCCTCTAAGTTTAAGTAAAAAAGGACAATGGTACCTATCTTTAGAGTCACTGAAAGTGACGTGTTTAATACATTACCTGATCCATAGGAAGCAGTGTTTGCTAAGGGCACATTATTTATTTATTGTGTGTATGCCCCACTCCTCTCTGAATACAATGGGATGTGTACGTTTGTTGAAGAAATGAAGGATTTATTGAACACTGTTGGGGAAACTGCCACCAAAATAAGTGGTGGTTCTCCCTAAGCGAGACCATCTATTTTTTCTCTATTTGGAGGTTCACTCTCCAATTTTCTTAATTAGCAGAGAGCTCTGCAGTAAAGCACTTCCGCTCCGTGTGGACCACACTGTGACAGGACCTGGGCCCTCAACACGGGTGATCTGGCACCTGCACTGGACATTCCCATAACCCATCAGGATGGCTGAGCTGCACAGAATCATGGGGGAGGGCAGATTGCTCCAGCAGCATCTGGAGAGGAAGGCGCAGGCTGCAGCCCCACACCCTCCTTCCTGAGAGTGGAGCTCAGGAGCTCTGCAGGGCAGAGAGGATGCAGCTAGGAACCTGGTCCCTGAAGCGTAAACAAACCACTGCAATTACGATGAATCTTTCTCTGAATTTGTAATCCCTAGAGAGAGAGAGAATTTCTTCCCACAGATGGGAAGCGATTTCTTTCAGGACTTAGTGCCGCAGTCCCTGTGCCCCTGGAGAACTGCATGCCTTTCTGTCTCTCGATTGCCCTCCACACCTCACTGCTAGCAGCTAGTTTATCAAGTAGTATACATGCCCATGGTATTAAAAAAGGTGAACCGCACTTGTGCAGTTCAGCAGTCTCAGCGTTTCCTCACACAAGGGAGGCGTACAGTTTGAGGACAAAGCCCTCCCCTGCTGGCGCCCTTCCTGACTGCCTGGGCATCTTCCTCTTATGGTTCCTGCTACAAAGTCAGTGTTGTTTTACCCCCTTCCCTTTGATTACAGCAATGGTGAAGCAAAATGTTCAGAGTGGCCTCAATGGATCTTGTCACACTGGATTCCACTGAGGTCAATGGTTACCATCAAGGCTGGAATGCGCAGCCTACGGAGCAGAATGAGGCGGGAGAGCTCAACGGTGAGGGGTGAGGCCTCCGGGCTGCTGAGGCGACTCCCAGGCTGCACCTGTGGCCTTTTCAGGATTCTCCTTTGGAATACCTTCCCTTCCACTAGAGTCTGCAGAGTGGGGGGTGGGGATGTGACAAGCAGCAGCTGAGGCTCCACCAGCCCACAGCCTCCTTGTCTGTGGGAATCAGAGGCAGGGATCTGGCTGTTCTTCTCAATGGGGCACACTCTTGGGGCGAGAAAGGAGGTGTGGGTCCACCGAGAAACACCAGAATGACCAGAAAAACCCCACAGATCGTAGAGAAAGAAGCCAGGGAAGCTGAGGATATCTCTGGGCTGACTGGCCACCAGGCCTGAGGGCAGTTAAGAAATCTATTTACAATCTGCCTAACGGCACCTACTTTTAACTTTAATTCGGCAGCCCGGGCATTTCCCGGGAAATAAGCAAATCCTTAGAAGACCCACCAGATTTTTATTTAAGGGGCAGCTGTAACCTTAGTTGGTGGCACTGGTTTCAGGTTCTCACGGGCTGTAAGGACACATGTGTGTGGTGGGTCCCAAATGAGCGGCAGCTGGACTGTGTTGGTTCCCACACTAGTGGGCACTTAGCAGCGAGGGGAATGGCTGTCAGAGGCAGCAGGGAAGGCGGTGGTGATAAGAGGATGAGCAGCAGAAGAGTGTGAGACGCCGTGAAGGAAGCACTGATCATGTGTCAGGCACTGTACGAAGGGCTCCAGCAGCATCTCAACAAATCAGTCAATCAGCCCTGTGGAGTCAGTACTATCACCATGCCTGCTTTACAGAGAATTTACAGATTCATAGATGTGTGAAAACGTGCATATCCGAATGCTTCTGAGTCCCCAGAAATATTTTTTGAACTTCTACACCTGTCCTTCAGTTTCCCAAGAATATTAAAAAAAAAAAAACAACCCAGTTCATCATAGACAAAAAAGCTTTATGATGGCAACTTTAAGAAAATTCTTCTCAAAAAGCCTTGGTTTGCATCACAGAGCTGGAAGAAATCCCTGAAACTGTTATATTTAGTCCCCTTCGTTTTCACAAGTGGGGTGGTGGGGGTGGGGGTAGGCAGGGTACAGTTTGGTCAGGGACAGAGCAGGTAAGAACACAGGCCCTGTGGTTCCCAGCCCAGGCCTCTTTCCACAGCACACCACACCCTCTCTTCTTCCCAGCATGACCTGCCACTTGCAATTTGCTAGGCTGGAAACTGCCCACTCTGGCTCTAGGGAGGATCACTGGTGAAGCAATTCCTGGCTGGTTCCTGTTTCTAAAGAGAGACAGTAGGACTTGATGGATCAGGGCCAGGCTAAAAGGATAATTTCTCACCAGTCTGTCTTGAGCTCATCAATGCAAATCACCTCATTCTGGGTCAGCCACTCTGTCTACACAGCACAGTCTCAGGCCCTTGCTAGCATGGCACCACAGCCCAGGGCGCTTCAGCCAGGGTAACCACAACTTGACCACATACCTTTCTGAGCCCTCTTCCTGCAGCCTACCTACAACCGAGAGGCAGAGAAAGATGCTGGGGAGTGTCTTTCCTTTACATCCACAGATGTGCCCTCATAACTCTCCAGAGAGAGGGGGCATATTCCACCTCAGAGGTCTTTCTGTTAGGAAGAAAACAAGCCCAGCACTTGATGAATGGTGCCTCCTTCTTGTTTTCAAGCAATCTGCTATAAATCAGATCTTCTTCAACATGCTTTGAGACCCTCCTCAGGGCGTCTAGGACCAGCCTATGCCCCAAAGGACCTCTGGCCACCTTGGCCCTGGCCCAGTAAGTGCAAGTAGCACTCTCAGGATCTGGGATGTCAAAAGCATCCTTTCCCTGCCCTTGCTGAGAACCATGGGTGTAGAGAGAATGGTGGGTCCTTTCAGAAATGAGAACTTGCTTAGAAGGCACAAGCGGATCTTTCTTCCCCTCTAGATGTGGAGAATAGCAGCAGAAAGGCCCTGAGGATAAAGAGAATGCTCTTAATTTGCAGCAGAGCAAGAGCGCTGGCAAAGGAAGTCAGCTTTAACCATGTCCTGTGGAGGAGTCACCCCAGCCACCAGCTGCTGCCCACTCCAGTCAGATGCCCCTCCCAGCAGCGCGGCGACCACACACAGCGGCCAGGCAGGCTTTGGCAGCTCTCCCTCCCGGTAATTATACCCTGGGAGCAAACCTGCTTCCCCTTCCAGGAAAGGCCTGCGGAGGGGGGCAAAGAGAACAAGGAAAAGGAGCTTCCTTATGTTCAAGCACACTGGAGGCAAATCTGCTTTCTATCTAATTACACAGGCATTCCAGCCCAAGAACATCCTCATCAATGCGTGGTGGCATTATTCCAACTCTAAAACTTAACTCTGGGAGGAGTTAAGAGAAGGTGGTGACCAGAACTTCCTTTCTCCTCCAAAGGTTAGTACATTCATCCAACAAATGTATGCCGGGTGAAAAGAGACCTAACGACAAAATGCGATGTGTGGCTCTCCATTTAAAAATCCTAAAACCAAACCAAAACACAACCACAACCAGCTTGACAAAATGCGACGTGTGGCTCTTCACTTAAAAATCCTAAAACCAAACCAAAACAACAACAACCAGCTCTAAAAGACATTTTTGGGATAACTGGTGGAATCTGAATATAGACTAGATAACAAGTATTATTAATATGCACGTGTAATAAGGGCAATAATTATGCAGGAAAATGTTCTTTATGAGATGCATGCTAAAGTATTTAGGGGTGATATGTCATGTCTGCAATTTACTGTCAAATGGCCCAGCAAAACCTCAAAACTATACACATATAGGTAAAACCAATATATACATATGTAACTTACATATATAAACTATATTAAGTACATGTGTGTGTATACATATATTTAATGAGTAACCACTATGTACTGGGCATTAAAAATTGAATCCCACAACCTTCCATGCAGCCTGCACTATGATAATTCTGTAGACACCACCCGTCCAAACCACAGCACATATGGCAGAAGGGCCATGTGAGCTCGAAGGAAGGGAGGAGGAGTTCCTTGTGAGATTTAAATCTATTTCTAAAAAGAGGGGTAGGGTTTCTGCTATAAATGTTTCAAATTACTATGTTGAAATCCTGTGCCCCAAGGTGATGGTAATAGGATGCGGGGGGTTTAGAGCAGTGATTAGGTCAGAATGGAATTAGTGACCTTATGAGAGCTGGCTGTCCCTTCCTCCATGCGAGGGCACAGTGAGAAGACACTGGTCTGGATGATGTGGTATGGGGCCTCACCAGATACCCAATCTGCCAGTGCCTTGACCTATCAGTGCCTTGACCTTGGACACTTGGGTCTCCAGAACTGTGAGAAATAAATTTCTGTTGCTTATAAGCCCCCCAGTATTCTGTTACGGTAGTCTGAATGGACTAAGTTTCTATGGCAAAGAAAAAGGGTACAGTGTACGCTAGAAGGCCCTGTCTCAAGAGGAGCTGCAGGAGATACACGGGTGCCCCTATTGGGAAGGCTGAGCTGCCCAAGGTCTCCTTCTTGCCTTATTGCAGGAAAAGGGCCTCCGAAGCAGGGAGTGTGTTTATTTAATAAAGGAGGCTAACATCTCTGGGAAGAGGCTGGCTTGCAAGAATAGCTTAGAAATGGGTTTTCTGGCAAAGGGTCAGCATCTGTAGGGAGGGATGAACACTAATTTCCAAGGAACATGAGGGAAACGGTTAGACATGGAGAAAGAAACGAGCAAGCCAAGGGGGAACTACGTGGCTCTTCCTGACACATCTCTAAAGCAAGAGCTCAGAGACTACAACAAAGCAAGAACCGGAGATCTTCCCTTGATGGCGTATCTGAGACACCGTGGGCCGAGACAAAAGGAGAAGGTGGGAGGCAGTGTGAAGGGCTGAGGAAAGACAGAGGGGACACAAACAAAGGTGAACCAGCTCGTACTGCTCAAGCAAGTGGAAGAAGGTGGGGGAACAATCCTAAGAAAAGGGTGGAAGGGACATTTTCTGAGACTAAAGCAAGAGGGGAAAAAAGGGCAGCTTCTCCAACGTGACAAACTGTCTAGGACCCAAGTCTCCCCCAAAGGGGCTGTGGTAGCAGATGGAGATGAGCAACGGCTACTGGTGGAGCTACTAGACCAGCGGTAATCCAGGTGACAAACTCTGGAACAAGTTCCCTGAGAACATTAAACGCCAAACTCTTTCTGCACGACGAGGAAATGACTAGGGTGGGCGGTCTTTTGGAGCTATAAAAAGAAATCACATTCAAGCAATCCCACCGAGAAGGGAATTCCTACTCCAGGAAAGATGTAGCTGGCAGAGTACTTAAGAGAAGGCATTCAGGAAAGCTTGAGTTTATGGAACAACCTGGGAAAGGCAAAAGTCCCCACGAGGATCTTCAGAAGCTCCCTATTCGGGCAGAAAGTGCTTTTAGGAGGCTAAAAGCACATTTATGTATAATTTGCCCAAGCGCAACACATTTTCAAGTTGAAATGTTGTTACCGCCCCCTAGAGGTTATGACTTTTGTAGTCCAAATTTGTACTCATCTGTAAACTATAATTAACTTGGATTAGTTACACTAGAAGTATTCTGCAGAAGTCTTTGAAGTCCCTTCCAGTGTCATGATGCTATAATAGGAAAAGGGTAGTGCTTAGAGGCAGCTGTTTTTCATTGCCAGTGAGGCTGGACCAGGAAGAAATGTCTTAAATGGTAGCCATAAAAACCTAAATTAGGAAATGAAAACTTCCAATAACGAATTTTGTTCACTGACAAAGGTTAAAATTTCTTCCCCTCGTAACTCTACAAATAGGAGAAACAAAACACAAACCCAAGCTTTGGCAATGATTTAACAAACAATTCTGTAGGTGAGGGTTGAAAACAAATGACCACTGGGAGTCACAGAGTGCTCAAAAATGCCACAGCACCATTTCTTGCTGCTAATCAACTTCCTGTGCTGGCTTCCAGTCCTCTTGAAAGATGTCTCCCAGTGAACCCCTTCCCAGCTGGGGCTTTCTCTCAAGTGTATAAGGCACGGCTCAACCAGGATGCTCCTCTTGGCCCCCACACTCACGTGGCCTTCCTTACCCTCAGTCCTGGCTCCTTGGGGACGGCAGGAACCCTCTCTTCCCCGCTCAGAGAGCTGATGTCTAATTTTCCAGGTTCTTTACAGCGTGGCCTCCTCTGCTTTGGTTTGTCTGAAAAATTCTAGGATGAAAACGGAGACCAACATTACAAAACATGCTATCCCAGATTCTTCTGATGAGGCTGATGCTTTTCAACTGGTTTTGCTATTGTTCTCATCAATGGCTGTCTGCATAGGAGCTGGCCACGTTAAACTAAGGAAATAGCCACCTGGCCTCACCTAGGCTTTCTCTCCTGAAGCACCAGTGTTCCTACAGTAAGCTGGAAAACAGGCTGTGTGGGCCCCCGGCTCTCCAGACTAGAACACCTGAGCCAATTCACCAGGCTGCCAGGGCCCTGTTAATCCCTGGCCTTTTCCTCTTGATCATTTCCTTGGATTTTATCATCACTGCTACTTGCCTGGCTGGTTTCGCCTGTCTCTGGAGGGTGCACATCTGTGAATGTGTTCTCCTCTTCCTGTGTGCTCTCTACCTACGTATCTTATTAGTTAGGTGCACCCAGGACAAAGACAGTGGTGGGGGGTAGAAGAGCAAGTGAGAAGAGAAAAACCAAAAAAGACATCCGTGCTCAAGAGTCCTCTCCTAAAAATGTCTAGTCTGAGGGACTTAGGACAAAGGCAGTAAGATGACTTGAAGGGAATGTCCTAAAGCAGAGCAACCATAAAACTAAGGACAGACCGTCCCCTGATCACCACAGATGGAAAGTATTAACTTGAAAATAATTCAAAGGAACATTTTCATAGGTGGCAGAGTTTACGCAACCTAAAGATTTCTCTATGAGCTTATGATACTGTGTGGCAATTTTTGTGGGGACAGGGGACAAGTTCTGTCCTCTTAGGATTTTGCATGTCTACTTTTTGGCATAGTATTTTGAGATGGGCTATCATTTCTATTACTGGAGAATTGAATCAAAATTTAAACTTAAAAACAAAAGTCCTTTAACATGATGTTGTCAGCTGAGAGATTTCTCCCAAACAGCTCCCAACTTCCTGGTTGCCCTCAGCATGCTTTCATCAAAAATAGCAACAAGTCAGCAGGAAGTAAACAGTGATCTCAGGCAGCACCAACAAACACTTACTGCCCCAAAGCCAGGAACTTCTAAGGAGTAGTCAGCCTGCTGCCTCAGCCAGTCAAGCAGACTCTTGCTGGGAACAGATTTCTCGGCTTGGCTGCTGGCTGCTGTGGCTGGCTCGGGAGCCGAGGTGGCAGGCCCTGGCCCCTCAGGGTGTATGGTGCTCAAGGTGGCCTGCCCTGGGTCTTCATGGACTTCCTGGATGAAGGAAAAACGAATATGTATAATCACGACAGAATGAAAATTAGTTTCTAAACAAAGAAAACATGTAAGGTGTTATTTGAATCACTCCATCTATTTCCACCCTGATATTACTCAGCTGGGGTGCCTGAATTAGAACCCTACACACACCACTGACCCACGCCCGCATAAACTGTTGCAAGTGATTTGGTGTTCCCTTCACCTGAGCACTCCTCGCCCGCTCTTGTCCACTTGGTACACTTTAACTCCATCCTGACTGCCGGATTCAGTTTTCCTCCTCTGTCACCACTGCCCACTGTCCCAGGCAGCACTCACTGCTCCAGCTCCTGTCCCCACAGCACTTGGTTCCTAGCTCTCTCACATAAAGAAAATGCCATACCACCATTTACGCATCCTCTGTAGTTTGAATGCCTGTCTTACCTCTGTTTTACTAATGCCTATAATGGGGTCTATAACAATGACAATGCTAAAAAAGTGTTTGCATTAATAAATTTAAAAAATACTCTGACGACAAGGGGGAAAATTTTTATTGGTCATTCCATTGGAATTCTATGATCATTATAGAAAAACTATGGTGTTGCACATCTAAAAAAGGTAACAAACTTCTTAAAAGCTTGCAGGATTGAGCAGGGAAAGAACGTGTCACTTCAGCTTCCTAAATTACTTTGAAAGTCTAAGAGGAAGACATAACCCAAGCAATATGGCTTAGTAGTGAAGTTCTCAGCCAATAGAGAACAAGGTCCTTGGTTTGGTTTCCTGCTTTGTCACTTACTAGCTGGATAATTTTGGGGAAATTATTTAATGCTTTAAAGCCTTATTTTCCTCACCTATAAAATGGGAATAACAAAGCCCATCTTCAGAGTGGTTGTGAGAAACAAACAAGATAATCCTGTAAAGCCCTGAACATGGTAAGCAGTAGGCACTCAATAAGTACTAGCTATTATTATTGCTTTTAAAATAAGAAAACATAAAATGTGATTCCTGTTTTGGAGCTCAAAATCCAGTAAATGGGAAAACCCAAAAAACAACACGAAGCATTAAACAAAGCATAAAAGGGATCTCTCTTGGCCAGGTATACAGTTTCTGACCTTTTCTGTTGTTTGCAAATGATTTCCTTTGAGTTTGGAACAAACTGTCTTAGCATGATCTCCGTGAATCTTCAACCCTCCGTGGTAGATGCTGTTGCCCCACTTTACACAGGAGCAAAGTGAGGCTCAGTTGTAGCCCAATGTCACCCAGTAAGTCAAGCAGAAGAGCCAGGATCACATTCAGGTAGCCCTGACTCCTGTTCTTTCTCCCATACCCCAGTCTTGGAGAGCCTCACTACCCCGGAGAAAAGCCGCTGCACACTCAACCCTGCCATCTTGCTCTGCCGTGCCGTCAACAGTGGCTCTTCTGAAACCCTGGAGGAGCGGGGTTGTTCCTATTTGAAATGGCAAGACCTCCTGGCTCATTTCTCCAGGCTGTAAGCAGATTAAGCGCCATTAATGAGTTAGTAACTATCTAGTTCTACAGAGGATGGAGGGCATCTTATAATGAGAGAAAATAAAGCAGGACAACTGAAATAGAGATAAAAGATCCACAAATTATTTTGTCCCTGAGGAGGAAGGGTTTGTTTCTCAGTGTAGAAAGGTAAATGTTTTTAATCTAATGACCTCAGTACCCACCAAGATTCCCGCCTGAAGTGTCTGCTCCTTCAAAAAGATGAGGTCCATCCCTCCTTCAACATGTTTCCGCCTCCCTCTCCGCCTCCTCGTGGCTGCGTCATCTCTTCTGAGGCTTCCATTGACAATCTGTCCAGTCACAGGATGGATCAGGCCAGCTTGCAGAATCCCAGACAAGTCCATGCCAAGGGCTCCCTGAAGTGAACTGATAGCCCCAATCTTAGGGGTGCTGGCGCTCACTGGGAAAGGGGATGTGGCTCCTGGGGACCCCTCTGATGAGCAGGAGAGGTCCATAGCTGACTCCCCATGCCAGCCATTGAGGATGATAGGGGTGTGTCCGTGGGTGGCAGAGAACTGCTCCAGGCCCCGAGACTGTGCATCCCTCTCCGCCTCGAACTCATAGGGGCGCCTGTGCTTTTGTTCATCCTTTGTGAATACTGGAGCTAAGAAGCTCTCCTGTGAACACACAAACAGCAAGAGAGGTCTGAATGCCACACAAGTGGCTGAATGCTAGCTCTTTCTCCAGGCCTGATTTCCCTAGGCCTCATATTATTTCCAATCATCTTTTTAGGAGTTCTTCTAACTCGGGCCTCCTCAAACCTGAACAGCTGTTAAAATGCATATTCTACTTCAGTGGGTCTGAGGTAGAGCCTGAGAGTCTGCTTTTTTAACAGGTTTCCAGGTAATACTAAAGCTGCTATGCTAGTCCATGAACTACATTTGGTGTTGCAAGATGATAACTCAGAAATGCTCAACCTCACCTGTGCATCAGAATCACCTGGGAAGTTTAAAACAGCCCAGTACCCAGGATACACTCCAGACCGATTAAATCAGCATCATTAGCTTGTCAAGGTCTCCGGCTGATTTCAATGTGCAATTAAGCATGAGAACCAGCATGTTAATAATGTATCTCAAAACTCATCACCCCACCAAAACGCTCACTCCTGCCTTGATTTCCCTAATTTCTATCAGCTTCCATTGTTAGCTCAGTTCTCTAAGGGTCGACCACACTGTTCCATTCATGCTTCCCTTTCCTTATATATTTATTAGTCATGGAGTCATCTTTGTCAGTTCCCCCCTATCTTTGTATCCACTCTCAACCAACTGGGGTCTAGAACCTCTCTTTATCAATTTCCTGCTTGGCCCCCCTAGCCAAGCTATATTCCACTCCAGGTGAGCTGCAAACCCCTGCTTTCATCATGCCTTCTCTTGCTCAAATACTTTTACTAGCTCTCCACTACATACAGGATAAAGTCTAAATTCCCCAATCAACACTAATGACTTGGCAAAAAAAAAACCCCTATCCACTCAGTAAATACTTGCTGAATGAATGAACTCAACTGAGACGTGGAACACGCCCACCATTCTTTGTTTTGTGGTCTCTCCATTCTTGCCGGCTCACCTTCTGGATCTGGGCTGCCAATGCTGCGCCGTTGCTGAAGCTGTGTTCTGCTGCTTCCGGCTCTGAGAGGCTGGTTCGAGAACTAGCACTGCTGGTTAATACCGGGGTGGGCAGTGTGCCTGAAGGCTCATACTGCTGGCTGGAGGGCCACTTCCCCTTTAACACCACGTGGCAGATATTATCTAGGCGGTTAATTATCACGCGGTCCTAGAAAAAAGGATAAAGCTCTGATGAATAAGGATCGAGTTACCTAAATTCACAAAATCCTTTGAGATCAAGGGTCAAGCTTTTCACCAGAAGGAGTCGATAAGAAAAGAGCACACCCAAACATACTCACTTTATAAGCCTTAAAATAAAAATCATAAAAAAAAGATTTTTATTTTAAAGCTATGGTACTATAAATATGAGGACAATTTGACACCATCTTACAGTCGAATTAGTTAAGCGCATGTATCTTTAATGTTCAAATGCTACATAACTAATACCTTTTAAAGGTATTAAACATGTCTGAGTTTCTTGTTCAGAACTATTTCTAAAAGGGTTAAAAAAAATAATTCAAAGCTGAGAATGGTCTGGGGGTGGGAAACGCAAGCTCTGGGGTACCTTTGGCCACTCAGAGAAGGAATAGAGAGTTTTCTCCTGTAGCAGCTGAGCAATAGTGGGAGCTCGAGCCTCCTGTAGCTCATCCCCAATGTCTCCTGTGATGCCCGACGTTGAGCTCTTGCTCTCCTCTTCAGAGTACTTCCCTGGATAATCTAGGAAGAGGTTAAAAAATTCATCAGGCACTTAATTGTAGTAGTGAGATACTAGTGATCTGAGAGATTAGGATATCCTCATCTTTTCCTTTTTAAATTAGCTCATTCTGTGCTAATTTATTTTAAATGGAATATTAATTATGATATCTTCTATTTCCAGGAGAACTGTATCAGTTAAGCCATAAAAGCAAATCCTGCTCTGGGGATCCCAAGGCAAGTCTTCTAGTGAGCATTTGCATCCACATCCCAACACAAGAAAAGAAAAGAGAAAGGAAATTTTTCTTGTGTATCCAAGAGTGAAAGGAGATGACTAACCACAAAGAGGCTTCTCACTTAGTGTAGTGGTCAAGGGAAAGCTGAACATTCTAACACTTTGAGATCTTTGAAAGGACAGTCTATGAAATGGAACACGGCAAGATGGTGATTAATATGAGAAAGGATGAAAGTCATGAAGCTTACAACAAAGGTAAGACAGACCTGATTCATGTAAAAAAGATGCCAAGAAACTCAGAACATTTCAATTACTTCTCTCACGGGAAGAAATGGACACGTAACTTGTTCTTTCAAGCTTCAGTAATGGTGAAAGTTTATCATGGATAGATGTGAATGGATCTTCAAAGATCCACTTACAGGAAATGAACAGAAAATGGCAAAACACCTAAGGCAGGAAAAGTTGTTGACCTCTTTCTTGGTTAAATGACAAGGAGCATCCATCCTTTGAAATGTGGATATTTCACTTCTGAACGTGCAACAAGTCTCCTAGGGAGCTGCAGCGACCTGACCATGAAAAACAGGGCCTTGCTAGCCCTGGTGGACTCAGGATAAGCCAGACAGATACGGCCCAGGTCCTCAAGGTTCTTACCGTCCTATGAGGGAAGACAGCCAGGAAAGAGGTGACAATAAAGGAGCAACTAAAATTATAAGCTGTGATAAGTGCTATCAAGGGAAAGAAACAAGGTGCCATGATAGGGAACAAGAGGGAAAAACCTACTCAAGTAGGTTGTTAGAGAGTCTCTTGGAGGAGGAACTCCCATGAAGACGAGGAGGCAACAGGGAAGGGTATTGTGGACATGCTGAGGACCTAAGTGAGGGCCAGGAGGAAAGTACAAAGATGAGGCTAGAGGGGTGGAACTCATCTAGAACACGCTGAGTCCTGCAGGCCAGGATAGAAAATTTAGATTTTATTCTAGATTCAATGGGGGACCACCACTGAAAGGTTTTAAGCAGAGGAGTTGAATTTCAGTTTTTTTTAAAAGCAAAATCATGTGAGAGAGAAAACCTGGAAAAAGCCAGGAGACCTGGGGGCTGGCCCCGACAGGTGTACCAATTAATTACTGCTCCTTCAGGATTGTAGATTTCTAGTCTCAAAAGCAAGGCTAATCCTCTCTGCCCTACCTATCCCACACCTCATGTGTGTGGAGGATCCCTTCCAGGGTCTGCAAAAGCACTTTTAAAAGCATCAGTGAAAGAGACTCCCACCCACGCGTGCACATGATGCTCACCAAAGCTTATTAAGGTCACTGCTCCCTCTACTGACTTAGCAAGGCTGACGCTGCCATCAAAGGACACCAGTTCAGGAACATTAATTTCTCCTCTAAACCATACTTATCTTTACCTTGTACTCACTTGACTGCCTGGCTTTCCAAGGACTGATAATTTAGTTATTTTTACCCTCAACAGGGTTCAAAAAGCAATGTGGGTTTTATAATTCAACACGTGGCAGCAATGCTTCATGGCCTGCTGTGAGGAGGATCAGGCATAGTTGTAGACTGGCTCCTTCTGGATTGGCTGGGGTTACAATTCTATCAAGCTACTTTCAATTTGGCTTCTTGGTTTTTATCTTAGCTAGTGTGTAAATTTTAATTTGGGTTCAGACTCTTCCCAAGAGTTCTGAATAACTAAAACCAAGACGAGGAGTTTAAAAATAAAAAGCTAGATAACTTGAGGCTGGGTGCAGTGGCTCACGTCTGTAATCCCAGCACTTTGGGAGGCTGAGGCAAGTGGATTGCTTGAAGCCAGAAGTTCAAGACCAGCCTGGCCAACATGGTGAAACTCTGTGTGTACTAAAAATACAAAAATTAGTTGGACGTGGTGGCACACACCTGTAATCCCAGCTTGGGATGTTGAACCCAGGAGGCAGAGGTTGCAGTGAGCTGAGATCGTGCCACTGCACTCCAGCCTGGGTGACAGAGCAAGACTGTCTCAAAAAAAAAAAAAAAAAAAAGCTAGAAAAAGCTAGATAACTTGAGGGACTTAGCTTAGCTCCTCTCTTTCCCTCTTTAACATAAAATCAGTGCCCCATAAAGGGACGACGTGTCTGTCTACACCCCTCAGCACCACAGTGGACCAGGCATGAAGGGAGTTGCTTTTGGTTTTTTGTTCACCCTAATAGGCCTTCTTGGATCTGAAAAAAATTAAAACTACAGCTAACAATCATTTTGTTGCTGTTGTTCCTCAGGATCCCTGATACAGTCACTATATGTCTATTCTTGCAAAGCCCATAGAATCTCAGGGTCACCTAGATTCTTAACATTTTGTAATTCCTTCTGGCTTAAACCCTTATCTAAGATTTCCCTACAGGATCAGATCTATTTTCTTCATTGTTGTAAACTTTTTATTTCTGTTGAGTTATTGAAAGGAATCTAAACCAAATGCACTGACCTTAAGCCACACAGTTTTGACAATGACATGAATAAATGGCTTTTTTGCTCACCTTAACAAAGATCAAATTTATTTGTATTTTTGTTCAGTTCCTGAAAAATTAACTGCCCCTATATTAAACTGCAAGTTCCTAACATCCCAAGGCTGTTCCACTTTAGCCAGTTTGAAGCACCTTATCTAGGGGAAGAACAAACTATTTCCCCTTAACGCCATACATAGCATCTATTGAATGAAAACACACAAGCCCCTGCCCAAATTATATGAGTGAGGTAGTCAAAGTGCTATGATTGTCTATGATCTTCTTCAATTTTCTACAACATGACCACAGCTACTAAGCTACTCGAATTTTCAGTCCAAGGCCTATGCTCTTTGGTGAGGGTAGGCAGGTCTGTTTCAGAAGCTGTAAAAATATGAAGCACTCTCTCCCCTAAAACCCAAACCCCCGTCATGTGTGAACTAGTTTATCCAAAATACCACAAGATCCTACATACTGTACCTTGACTATGGCAGTTTCCGTCTCTATCATAATCATCTTTATTCTCAAAATCCATGTCTTCTGATTTGAGCTCACTTCCTTCGAGAGGATATGTGGGGAAAACTTTTTGCCCCTCTGCACTTTCTTTCCAAGGTTCTTTTAAAAGCTCATGCTTCACTTTAAACGGCTCTGATGGAATAGCAGTGGGTTCACCCTCCATGGTGATAGTATTGGTTTTACTTTTGAACAGATCTGGGATATAAGCCTTGGGTTTCTCGATTTCAAATTCATCATTCTCGAGGCCATGCATCCACCTCTCCATGTGTTTGCAGTGGCACTGACAGGCTGCTGGAGGGGGGAAAGCCCTCTGTAGTCCAGGAGTCTGGTTTGCCACCTCTAAGCTTCCTTTCTGGGTTTCATCTGCATGGAAGCCTTGGTTCTTTTCCCTTGAGATGTCAGTAGTGGGCTCCGTGAGATGCAATACCTCTGGCCTTTCCCCCATGCCTACTGCCATGGCTAAGTTTTCCTCCTCGTTTTCCTCCTCTTCCTCCTCATCACTGTGGTTCTGACTCAAAATCAATTTACTTTCTAAGCTTTTGTTTTCCAATAAATCAATTAATTGCTGATCTGATGACAGGTTTCTTTTGGAGTCACAGACACTAAGACTGCACATATCTACAAACCCACTTTCATTTCCTGGATTCAAGGAAGGGGAAGCTAAACACTTGGCTTCCAGCTGGCCGATGCTTTCAGGTCTCTGTCCTGCCTCACTGCAGCAGAGCTCCCCTTCCTTTGAAATAGACATCAACAAATGTTTTCCATTTTTGATGTTTGCTTGAGCTACTCCTCCTGCTTCTAAGCTACCCATAAAAGTGGGGCCGGAAGCTATTTCTGCCTCATGGCCACCAGGCTGGCAGTTCCCATCTTTGCTTATTGAGATGGTAATAACATCTTTTCTAGATTCTGTATTGGTACTTGGGCTCTCCCGAAAAGAGCCTGGTTCTTGGCTGAGCACCTTCTTACCATACATCATGCTCTCCAAGGACTCAGGCAGCAGACTTTCATCATGGTTGATGGAAATGACATCCTGAACTTTAGAAATAAAGTTTTCACATGTCATATCAGGCAGGCTGAGATGATCATCTCTGTTTTCTACTTTCACTAGATTCTCAGGTTCATTTTCAAGGGACTCTGAAGTCCTACTCATTTGAGTAAATGTAAGAGATTCATATAACTTGGAGTTGGTCTGGTAAAGGCAACAGAGATTTCCTGGTGCCTGGGTGTCAGATCTTTTATGCTGGGCATAGTTTCTATAGGCATCCAGGAAGGACAGCTGGGGGTCGTTCATGATGTAACAGTCAGTGCGGTTCAGCCCGTGTTTGGCAGTGCCGATGAGCAGGTCTCGATCATGCTTCCCACACTCCCACCAGACTGGGAGGTAGAGGCTGGGCCTGCACAGCTGGAGGCGTTCATGCAGCTGAGGGCACTTGAGCACTTGCTCTCGGACTTTCCGTAACAGTTCAATGCGGTACAGAGTTCTTGCAGCACGTTCCTCAGTAATGGGTTCAACGTAGATGGTGGTATCCGGGGGACCTGGAGAGAAAGGGAAATAAAGCCTATCACTGAAGGTGGCCTCAGACACTCCCTGCCCACCTGAGCCCCTGCATCTTTGGTCTTGGAGTTTAGCTCCCTGGCTCCTCAGCATGGCAGTTTTAGGTGTGTGAGCCCTTGCCAAAACAGGAAACTGAAAAAGAATGGAAGGCTTTTATGAAACAAGGACAGACCCAAGGGGTGTGAAAGAAGAGCATAAAAATTCCAGTTCTGAAAATAGTATTAGTTTCCTTTAAATAAGCATGTACTAGGCCAGACATAGTATAGTAGTAGTTCACGCCTGTAATCCCAGCACTTTGAGAGGCAGAGGCTAGGAGGATCGCTTAAGGCCAGGAGTTCAAGATCAGTCCGGGCAACAAAGTGAGACCCCACCCCCCACGTCTACAAAAAAATAAAAAAAATTATCTGGGCATGGTAGCATGTGCCTATAGTCTGGCTGCTTGGAAGGCTGAGGCAAGAGGATCTGGGAGCCCAGGAGTTTGAGGTTACAGTGAGCTGTGATCATGCCACTGTACTCTACACTAGGTACTTTATACATGTTTCTTAGTTCTCATGAAAATCCCACCATACCATCATCATACCTGTCCTATTTCAAGGATAAGGAAATTGGCTCAGATAAACTACCTTGCTCCACGTGACAGAACCAGGATTTAAATCCAGGTTTTGTCAGTGTGACTCCAAGGTCCACATCTTTCCAATATATTCAGCTCCCTGGCTTGGATGACAACACTTTAGCCCTGCCATATAGGAGGCAAAGGCTGGTATGTCTTGTGCATGCTGCCATCAGCCCTGAACCCACACTGAGTAGGCTCAATGTTTGCTTTAGCTTTCCTAAAATATAGTCCCATGGTCCAGAGGAACTCCATCTATAAATACGAGGCTAAAGGGAGGCCCGAAGGAAGCTGTTGCAAGTGCCAACCAAGAAGACATTTTTCAAAAGGGTTCTCTATTGGATCAGGGGATATTTAAATGACAGCCACTTACTTTCTATAGTTACAAGTCGACATGTGAGGAAATACTTAAAGTTACTAAGATTTAATCTAAGGAAGGTGCAAAGTTCAGAGTAGAATAAATCTGAACATGACTTAAAACCATGACTTTAAAAAAACCCTATACTTTGGAGAAAGTGGTTAGTAGTCTTTCAATATTTCTGTGATGTTTTAAGCTGAATTTCGACTTTCACTGAAGTTACATCATTTTGGGAGAGAGATTTTATTTTATGAAGTGGACCCAATTAGAAGTTTATGAATTTCTAAAAGCCACTTATCTTAACCTAAATTCCTCATGTAGACTCTAGTTTTTATAGGTATACCTAAAGTAATTCTGCAATTTGAAAATCAGAATGTTCTTTCCTTGTATCATCTGACAATATACTGATAGTTTCCTCACCGCCATCTTTCCATGTGGGTAGACGACAGACGTTCCGGCACATGGCCACAAAACTATAAAAATACTGTTCCAGGCTCTCATCTGACTTCTTGTCCAAACGGGAAATGATGCGGAACTGTGTCCAGTCAAAGGTTTTCTTTTCTTGATCGTAAACAACACCAAAGGAAGACACTGTTCTATAGAAGTCTGCTTGTTCTCTCCTAGTCCACCTTGAGATTTAATCAGAAAGGAAGAGTGAGCTCTTTCTTCTTTTTTTAAAGCCAGTAACTGCTTAATGAGAGCCCATAAAGTCAAGAAACGAGGCAGAGCTGGTTTGTCTCTTTTATTATTTTTATTTAAGTTAAACTGGGTTGACGGGCTTATAATGAAAACAGCCTATTATCCTACTCCCAAAGAGGTAATCACTTCCACATCTTTCAGCTCTTTCTTCTGGTATTCACCTCCCTATTTCTAAACCAGGTATACACTTGCTATCTCTTGATTCATCAATTTTAGGAATCACCTAGTTAACTTCTGCCTGTAGAAGATGAAGATTTAAAAAATACTATATATGCTTAAATATCTAGCCTTATTTTTTTTACCCGTATGGCAATATAGAAGCAGAGAATCATGGAGGGATGTTCCAGACCATTAAATTCAACCTCCTCATCTTACTGGTGTCCCGAAGGGAAGTGACTACTTGGGTGACACAACCCCTGCCTCCCCATCTCATATTGCTTTTCTTTGTAGTTTTATGTAGGTAGGTTGTCCATGACAATTACCTTCTCTGGGACACAAAGGTCCTCTAGTCTTTATATCCTATACGAGTAAGTCAATGACTTAAGGGAGGTGGATAATTATATGCCACCATAGCCTTTAAGAGGGGCTCCTGGGCAGGGTGCTCTCCAATCCAGAGGGAGTCTAGCTAGGCATGGGGGTAACAGGGTGAGGGGTTAGAGAAAGAGTGAGAAGCAGGGAAGAAGTGGCTCTGGTTCTTCTCTTTAGGGATGTGCGAGAAGGAAGAAATATATTCCCTGAACTATCAAATTTCGTAAGTCAGGAGTATAGAGAAGTAATTAAATTTGTTATGCAGTCTTCTTTTAATTCATGGGATGTTTCATCAGAAGGACAGAGAGATATGACTCAAGGAATTGCAGCTTCGTTGATACCTTCTGGTGGCATCATTCCTAGCCTATGCTGGCCTTCTGTAAGCCTTTTAGAGCTTAATTCTCAGATGGGCAAGTCACTGTTGGTAATTTATTCCTTCCTTCTGGGCTTGTATTTTACGGTATTTATTGCCCTGGAAGGCTTGATAAGGATTTAGCTATAATAAGACAGCTTCAATGCACACTGTTCCCTTTGTTACTAAAAGCATTAGGGGGTCTGAAATGGTCTGACACATTCCATCGTGGTGTTTCTAAACCACATCCCCAGAGACTAGGGTTTAACTTAGGCAAGAGTGTCAAGTTAGAAAATCATAAAAATCTGGAAACTGTAAAGACAGGATGTTCCTAGACCTCATCAGACTCCTGTCACCATGACACCATCACAACTGAAGGCTGAATGTAATGAATTCTGGAGATAACCTAACTTCACATGAGAACAGAAATATAGTCGCCCTCCAAGCTACCAGCTTTACCTTTTGAAAACTTTACCCAGTGGGTGGCTGAGCATGCCCCTTTGGCCACTGGCTTTTACCTCTTTTGGGCTTCCTTGTTGATGAGGTCCATTTCTGAGGTTCTCCTGAACATCTCTTCCTGAACCCAATATCCTTGGTTACCTGGTCCCAGAATTTCAGGCCGGCATAGTTCCTTGCGGTTGCAGCGCTGGTAAACAGTGACCAGACGTCTAAGACGAGCTGTGAGGGCGGAGGAAACTGGCCAGGGCGATTTGTCTGGGTCGGAGCCATCCTGGGCTTCAAACATCAGTGAGGATATTAGTATTTACAAACAGAACTAAAACAGGAGTGACTGTCTTTTGGTTTTGTTTAAATAAAAACAAAGCTGACTCAATAACTTACTCAAAGTTTTAATAATAAGTTTTAATAATTGGCCCAGGAGCAACGCATGGCTGGAAGGGCTGCAATTTTGCCTTAGATGCAGCTTATGTTGTGGTCAATTCTGTTATCTCTCAAACACAGAAGTGCCTTTTTGTGGTGGCAGAAGTTATGTGAAGACCTTGCTCTAAAGCACAGGAATGAGCAGATCCTTTGTGGCCTGGGCCTTCCACTTACCAAAGCTCCTGTCATGTCTGAATTCAGAAAATTCAAAAACCAAACCAAACTAAACCAACCCCCGCAATCTTTCTTTAAAAAAAAAAAAATCGGTGTCATCGCAATTCGTTTTTACCTCTCAGACCCTATTCTAACTTAAGATGTTAACATTTACTTCACATTCAAATTTTAATGCCAGGTAGAGGAAGCCAGAGCCATACTAAAGCTCCATGTGTGACTCCAGGGGAGTTTGATGAAGGTCAAACTTACGTGGCTTTTTAAAAGAGCCTCTTTAAAAAACTACATATTAATTACATATAAACTCCACGATAATTAACAAACTAAGACCTTACTTTCCTATGCCTTCAGAAGGACATAGTCTCACCTGCCCGGCTGTCATCCTTCTTTTCGCCAAAAACGCCATCACCTCCATCACTGGAACTCTCCTAGGGGTAAATAAAGCCATCCCATCAGCAAAACTGCAGCTTAGAAGAAACCAGCTTAGAGTCTTGAAACGGAAAGAGTAAGCATCACGCATAAGAGATGTCCCCTGCCCACGAACAACTCAGACCAAGATAGGACCTGATAAAGCTTACTTCTGTACAATCTTAAAAGAGCCAGAAAGCAGTTTATTTAAAATAAGTTTTTTTTTCTTTTCCTGGAACCATGTGGAATGCTTCTGCCTGTAGAGAATCGGCCTGAGCAATGATGAACTGGCACGCTCTCGCTGGCAATTACATTTTACAAGTACTATTTTAGTTGTGAATTTAAATATTTGCCTTACCATCGTCACTTGCAATTTAATACTGTCATTTCATTTCACAAAGGTTGTGCCTGCATTTCTGTTCTTTTGCTGTGAAAAAGTGTCACGCTCGTGTTCATTATGGTTAGCTTACTTCACAGCAACAGACACTATTTTCATAAAACACTACTGCTCCAGACATGAAACCTGATGGTGCAAAACTCCAGGAATTTAAAATTAAAATCATGACTTGAGCTCTAAGTGAATCTGGAGTAATATCACAAGCACTGAGCTTGCCCAAGCTGGTGTATGTGTCAAACCGGCTTTAATGGATTCCTTTGCAAACCCTTCTTGGTCTCAGGAATGGAACTTTAAAAACTCCTTATATATAATTCAGGTGGGAATCTGAGGGGTAACAGAAGTGACTGTGCTATTTTTCAACTGGACTCTAATTTCAACACTAAAACTTACCATATTTTGACTAGCATCTTTTGACCTGAATGACAGTACAGAACAACCTCAGGATTCAAGACTTTGCTATTTTAGAGCACAGGGTCAGAGAGAAGGGTCAGCAACTGTGGCCTGCAGACTTTCTGTGTGGCCCTCAAGCTAAGAATGGTTCTTACGTTTTTAAAGGGTGAAAAAAAGGGAAGAAGAATATGCAACAGAAGCCATATATGGCCTTCTAGCCCAAGATATTTACTATCTGGTCCTTTACTTGCTACTTCCTGGAATACACAACACGTGTATTATGTTACTGGTAGACCAGTAACCTAGTA
The DNA here is from genome assembly GCF_009828535.3 of Hylobates moloch. NCBI lineage: Eukaryota > Metazoa > Chordata > Mammalia > Primates > Hylobatidae > Hylobates > Hylobates moloch. The sequence continues at coordinate 19,316,801 of NW_026652296.1, read as the reverse complement.
TGGTAGGAATAGAGACACCCACGACTGCCAACAGTGAAAATTCAAAATGCTCTTTTGGGCCCCTGATACGACGCAAAGAACAGGAGCCCATTTTCTGAAGAATTTCTCTCTTACGCAGAACAGTGATAACAGCTAATATTACGGAGAACTATGTGTTAAGTATTGCACAAAACCTTTTACGTGGCTCATCTCACTCAGTTATCAGCACTGTCTCATGAGATAAAAACCATTACTATGCTCATTTTACAGATGCAGAAAACAAGCCCTAGAAATGTTCAGTAACTTGCCCAAGGTCACACAGCTGGCAAGTGGCAGAGCTGGGATTCAAACACAGGTAATCTGATTTGAGAGCCAACACTTTCAACTATCAAGCTGTCTAAAAAAGGACAAGAGAGTCTTACATGAAAATTTGTTTTGAGAGTGAAAACATTTATAACAGAAGTGGGGAACACTAGCTAATCTCCTTTGCCTGGGCCAGAATTGTCTCCTGTTGTCTAATGTTAATGAAGAGTGAAAACCCAGGGCTGATCTACTGTACCATTCTGAAGTGGCAGTTAAATATACCATCTTATCTTATCTTATACTACCATTTAGGCAGTTAAAAAAACAACCTACTATGCCTTATATAATTTCCTGCCAGAGAGAACCTTTTAAATATCCCCACGGTATCTGTGAAGATACTTTGAATGCTGAAACGTATAAGTGTAGTACTTCCAGCTGAGAAATGTTCTACAGTCTACACAACACGGGTGGCAGGCCCCAGAGCTACCATGTTCCTTCTTGCCACATAGTGGTGGCTGACATGGACATCATCATACCCCAAGTCCATGACAACAGGCTCCCAGCTTGGTGTGAGGCAGGCATACAGCAAATGCTAGCTTCCCTTCCAGTCCACCTAGTAATTTCTGTTGGTACAGTTAGTAAACATGAATAGTTTTAGGCAAAACTTTCAAGTAAGGAAAGCTTTTAGTATTCATAGTATTTTCCTTTTCCTGTCCTCTCTTGAAGGTACTTCCTCTCTCTAGAAATGACAGAATGAAGACCTAGTTTATTAGTAGCTCAAGTGAAAAAGATGTCAGACTTTTAGTTAATAATCCGTTTAATGTGAGTGTGTGAGGTGCTGTAGCAGTGACAGTTCTGAGCATGCAGAGGCCCTGCATCTGAACTATGTAGTCTAATGTGTGCTACCTCAATTTCTGCTTACATAATTAACTTGAAAGAAATGTTCATCTTCGAAGAGGTATGAATCAATCATCTCACAGAGCAGGGCCCCAGAGTGCTGACAAGAATGTCAACAACAAAGCACACGGATTGGTTACAATATGCAATTTCTCCATCTTGAGGACACACGTGGTTTGGAGTCCTATGATCCACAGCTCTCTGGCCTTGGGCAAGTTGTTTTGATCTCTCTCAAGCTCATTTCTTCTTTTGCAAAATGGAGAATGGCATAAACTTCAGGTGGAAAGTAGATATACCTCAAATGCCATTAACACAATATTCAAGGATTTTATTATGGAAAGATTGCAGAATGTAGAAAAAGAAGAGGGCAGGGGAGATACCACTCTTGTGTCCCCTGGCTGTATGACTTTTTTGCAGCTGATTAAAACTGAGCTCCCTCATCTCTACAATGGGCGTAAGAATAATGCCTAACAGATGGGGAAATATGCTTTGTAAGTGTGAAAGTATACACAAATACTAGTATTTGAGTTCACAGAACCCTCAAACTCCTAACTCACAAGAAGAGGGTGTTTGTTCAGTTCCTAATTAAACTTTTTGTACAATGGAATTTGGCCATTTTAGGCATTAAATTTTCCTGCAAGTTCTTGGCCATGACTTCATCCTTTTATGCACTGACCTCATGGTTCAGAGAGCACCTGAGATGTCACAGCCACCTATGGTAGGAACTGCGGCACAGCACGGACACGCATGCTTTTGACAGCAAAACTACAATAATGAAAATTGTGCTGTTACTTATTGCTATTTCTGTTAAAAGACGTGTTACTCTCCCCACATACTGGCTGTGATAGAGAAAGATTTTATTTACAATTCCAGGCTCCAGACCATTCCAACCCAAATATACTTTCAGATTAACTGCTTTAGAAGGTTTCTGTAGGTTCACTGAATCTGGCTGCATGTGACATCTGTAATGATTTGCCAATCAAAAGTGCTATTGGTATTAAAACAGAGGGTGGGGGAAGCTGTAACTTAGATCATTTCAAATCTTCCTTCAAATTCTAACATTCTATGACTCTCTGAATGCCACATTTTAAGAGGACAACAACCGCAGTGTGCTCTGGAAGGCGCTGGAATAGCAAAGGGTCTGGATATGATATGATATGGAAAAATATAGAGGAACTAGAGGTATTTCACCTGAAAAGAAATTTAAAGAAATTAAGGTCATGAGCTGGTCTCAGCAATTTAAAATTCTATCAGAGAGGGGAAAAACAAGTTTCGTTCTTTGTAGTACCATAAAGAAAGCTAGATGGAATCCATGGAACCAGCAGGGAGGCAGATTTCTGGTGTGGTAAAAAGAAGTATCATCCAACAATAAAATAAACTTCTTTGGAAGGTGGCATGTTCCTCTTGTTTTCCCCATGAACTCCCGGGAGTCCCTCGTCTACCTGGAACGACCCCCTGACAGCCCCGCTAAAGAGGGAATGCCACACTGAGACCACTCAGGCATGTGCCAGGGCTTCTTGCAATGCTAAGACTCTACCAATCTGCTAAATGGTTGCCTTTCTATGCCCAGGTCTGTTGAATTCAGGGAAACTGCTCTAATGAACAGGCTCTTTCTATACAATGCTTTGGGCTTCTGTCTGCCTGAGGACAGAGCTGGGAGAAAGAAACACCCAAACAGTGTCTTCAGTGCAAGAGGCACGGAGCAAGAGTGAAGCAGGGTGGGCAGCGGGCCTGGCTCAGATGCTGGCCATCCCTCTTTGTGTGTGGTTTTAGCATGCGGACTAGAAGTAAAGGTGAATCCGTTTATAGTCTGTCCACCTCAGAATCTGGGGAAATCCACTCCCCATTTCAACTGCTTTTAATGATATTCTATACCCCAGGTTTTAAGGATATGAAGAGCAAATCATAAAGTGTTAATTGTGTAAATGAATACAAAAGTAATTCCAGAGTTTAACTCTAATATACAAGAGCACTTAAGTTATTTTTGTTGATTCTGCCATGGCCCTCCAGTGTCCTCCTGATTAGCTAAGCATGTCCAGTTTAATGTCAGTGGCTTTCAGAGGCTGGCCTCTTCATATGAGCTACTGCTGGGAGGAAGGGGCATAAACGCGCACCCGAAATACTCTCTATTGTCTGGACTACGAAAAGAATACTTGACTACAACAAAGAATACTGGAATATCTAGAGAATTACAAGTCTTAGCTCTGTCATCTAGTGGTTGTGAGAATTTGGTCAAGTCCTTTAACTTTCAGGGAGGGCCTAAAGTTTCCTCAGCCCTCAAATGAAGACAGGGTGAGGTGAGGATCAACTAAAATAAATGGAGTAACTGGTTTGAAAAGAGTCAAGTTCCATATGAGAATAAGGTATTATGTTCATTTCTTTGGTACTTGAGTTGTTTCTACAGGGAAAACGCATCCCAAATTCCAGACAAAAGAAATAATATAAACTACGGACTGGAACGGCAGAACATGAATTTTTTTTTTTTTTTTTTTTTTTTAGGCAAAGTCTAGCTCTGTCGCCCAGGCTGGAGTGCGGTGGCTCGATCTTGGCTCACTGCAACCTCTGCCTCAGCCTCCTGAGTAGCCGGGAGTACAGGCGCATGCCACCACAGCTGGCTAATTTTTTATATTTTTAGTAGAGACAGGGTTTCACCATGTTGACCAGGCTGGTCTCAAACTTCTGACCTCATGATCCGCCCACCTCAGCCTCCCAAAGGCTGGGATTACAGGCCTGAGCCACCGTGCCTGGCCCAGAACATGGATTTGAATTGTCAAGATGAGAACCTAACTTCCTTCATGTTACTGGGATCTGAGGCTTCATGCTGATTTGCTTCAATCCACTGCTTCTCAAACCTTGAGGACACAGGGAAATGCATCTTTGAAAAATTATCTATTTTAAGAAAGGGATGCCACTGTTACTGTTACAGGGATCAGAGCTGATGGAGGCCAAAGTAAATAAATACCATACGTTCTGCAAGCTAGAATCAACAGAAGAGAATGGAAAATAATGGATAATTTTTGGGTAGTGATCCGGAGAAGAAGAGGGAGGACCCTCGCAAGGGAGTCACTTGGGGACAATGCTACAGTAACTTCTGGGATCCAGAATCCATAACATTCTCTCTATTACTCAATGCTAGAGAAAATTTGGTCATACGGTGCTGGGGCCCAGGTAAGGTTTCAGTCTGCTTATGCAAAATCTCAGAAACTCATTTTAAAAATGCAATACAGACTGCCGCTTCTGGGATGCATTTCCCTATTCTTTAAGTACAATCAAACCCTCTAGATATTAAATATGAAACAAGCATAAGAAAACTCTGAAAGGTGAAAAAAAGAAAGAACAAACTAGAGACCTCAGGACCCAAGGAATGACATGATGAAAAAAATGTTGTTTTTTTTTTTTTTTGCTTCATATATCCTAGATTTGGAGGTAAAGAAGCGGGCTACCTGGAAATGGCAAAGGAGGCAGACGAAAAAGGCCCTCAAAAAAAACCTTCCGGGCGCAGTGGCTCACACCTGTAACCCCAGCACTTTGGGAGGCCGAGGCTGGTGGATCACCTGAGGTCAGGAGTTTGAGACCAGCCTGGCCAACATGGTGAAACTCTGTCTCTACTAAAAATACAAAATATTAGCTGGGCATGGTGGCACATGCCTGTAGTCCCAGCTACTTGGGAGGCTGAGGCAGGAGAATCACTTGAAGCTGGGAGGTGGAGATTGCAGGAAGCCGAGATCATGCCATTGCACTCCAGCCTGGGCAATGAGAGTAAAACTCCGTCTCAAAAAAAAAAAAAAAAAAAAGCAAGGCTGCTTCCTGCTCTCTCTAGTTAAGGACTAGGAAGAGGCAGGTTAGCAGGTTAGGGACACAGAAAATATTAAGACAATAACTGCTATACCCCAGACCAACAATGCAGAAGAAACTGTGTCTCAACTCTACCCATGGCAACAACGGCTGAGTGGGAGCTTAGACTTCTACTTTTTCCAGGTGGTAATAGGGTACCCCATTCCCTTGCTGGGCTGGTATCAGAAAAAGCTAAGCAGGAAGTCAGGACTTTCAACCCTGACAGGTAGTAATGAGGTTCCCCACCCCTACCCATGGTGGAGCTAAACTTCCATCCCTGCTGAAAGTAATGAGAAACATGTCCTTTAGGGGTTAATGGGAGCAGACTGAGAATATGAATTTTTGCTTCCACCTCACAGAAACAAGGTGCCCCCCCTACCTCTGTTCCCCTGCCAAGAAAGGTGCTGAAAGAGAACGTTTAAATAAGACCCAGAGTCTCACAATATAATGTCCAAAATGTCCAGGTTCCAATAAAAAATCACATACCAAGAACCAAGAAGACCTCAAACTGAATGAAAAAAAGACAAAAGAGGCCAATGCTGAGAGGAAAGATCTTAGAATGATCTGACATAAGAATTTAACAGTCATCAGTGAGCCATTCTGAACATGCTTGCCACAAATGAAAGAAACAGAAAGTTTCAGCAAAGAAACAAAGATCCAAATAATATTTGGATTCAAAGGGAAATTTTAGGTTTGAAAAGTACAATAAACTGGAACAAAAACCAAAACCAAAAATGAAAACCCAAAACCCTCAACAGAAGACTCAACAGCAGAATGGAGGAGGAAAATAATCAGTGACCTTAAAGACAGAAAAATGGAAAGTACCCAATGTGAATTACAGAAAAAAAAAAAATGGACAGAGCCTTAGAGACCCACAGGTCTATAACAAAAGATCTAATTTTCATTCTATTGGCTTCCCAGAAGGCGAGGAGAAAGAGGACAGGGCAGAAGAAATACTTGAAGAAATCACGGCTGAAAATGCTTCACATTTAGCAAAAGACAGAAATCAGTTTTAAGATGAGTGAATTCCAAATAGGGTAAACTCACAGAAATCCATAAACGCATAAAATCATAACCTTCTGAAAATTAAAGACAAAGAAAAAATCTTGAAAGCATCAAGAGAGAAAAGACACATTACCAATAGGGGAAAAATTGCTTGAATGACAGATTTCTCATCAGAAACCACGGAGGCCAGAAGGAAGCGGCAGAACATTAAGAGTTGAAAGAAAAGAACTATCAACCCAGAAATCCTCCATTTGGTGAAAATATCCTTTGGGAATAAAGGGGATATTAAGACATTCTCAGATGAGAAAAACTAAGGATATTAAGACATTCTCAGATGAAGAAAAACTAAGAGAACTGTCTGACAGTTCTCTAGACTACCTTAAAAGAATAGCTAAAGAGAGTTCTCTAAAAAGAAAGAAAACAATAAAAGAAAGAACCTTGGAACACCAGGAAGAAAAAGAACACAGTAAAAAAAAAATGGGTAAATATAGCATACTTTCCTTCTCCTCTTGAGTTTTCTAAGTAATGTCTGACAGTTGAGGCAAAAATTTTAACATTACCTGATAAGAAATGGTTAAGACAACTATATTATAAATGGAAGGGGGTAAAGGAACAAAAATGGAAGTAAGGTTTCTATACTTCACTTAAGCTGATAAAATGATAGTATTAGTAGACTGAGATACATTACATATAAATATATGAAACATCTAGAAGCATTAAAAAGCCACAAAAATATAGATAAATCAGAATAAAATCATACAAAATACTCATGTAAACCAGAGGAAGGCAGGAAAAATAAAAAATCAGGGAAAACAAAGGGAAGACAATAAAATGACAGGCTTAAGCTTTAATGTATCAATAATTACATTAAGTGTAAATGGTCTGAATAATACCAACTAGAAGACAGAGACCGGCAGAGCATATTAAAGATTATGATCTACCTGTATGCTATCTATAGGAAACTCACGTCAAATACAATAAAGGCAGGTTGAAAGTAAAAGAATAAAAAAGTTACATTTATGCAAACATTAATCAAGGGAAAGTAGCCATATTAATTTATCAGATAAAGTACACTTCAGAGCAAAGAAAATTACCAGAGTCAAGAGAAAGACATTATATAATGATAACAGGGTCAATCTGCCAAGAACATGTAATTCTCTCTATACATTTTTTTGAGACAGAATGTCGCTCTGTTGCCCAGGCTGGAGTGCAGTGGTGTGATCATGGCTCGCTGCAACCTCTGCCTCCCGGGTTCAAGTGGTTCTCATGCCTCAGCCTCCTGAGTAGCTGGGATTACAGGCATGCGCCACCACACCTGGCTAATTTTGTATTTTTCGTAGAGATGAGGTTTCACCACGTTGGTCAGGCTGGTCTCAAACCCGTGGCCTCCAGCGATCTGCCTTCTTTGGCCTCCCAAAGTGCTGGGACTACAGGCATGAGTCACCGCGCCCGGCAAGAACATATAATTCTAAATGTGTTTGCACCAACCAGAGCTGCAAAACATATGAAGCAAAAACTGATAGAACTGAAAGGAGAAATAAATAAATCCACACTTATAGTTGGAGGCTTCAATATTCTTCTCTCAACAACTGATGAAACGACTAGACAGATAATCAGCAAGGATACAGAAAAACTCAACAACATCATTGACCAACAGGACCTAGTCAACATTTATGAAATACAGCATCCAACAAAACCAAAAGCATATTCTTTTCAAGTGCCCATGGAACATATACCAAGATATACCATATACTGGGCCATAAAACAAACTTAACAAATTTAAAACAACTGAAATCATATAGAATGTGTCCTCTGATTATAACAGAATCAAACTGGAGATCAATAACAGCAAGGTAATGGGGAAATCTCCAAACACTTGGACACTAAATAATAAACACCTAAATAATTCATGGAAAGTCTCAAGGGAAATTAAAAAAAAAATACATTAAACTGAATGAAAGTGAAAATACAACACAAAATTAATGAAACATAACTAAAGCAATGCTGAGGGAAATTTATAGCACTAAATGCATATATTAGACAAGCAGAAAAGTTTCAAATCAATAATATAGAAACTCTCATCTCAAAAACCTAGAAAAGGGCTGGACACAATGGCTCATGCCTGTAATTCCAGCTCTTTGGGAGGCCGGGGAGGGAGGATTGCTTGAACCCAGGAGTTCAATACTAGCCTGGGCAACATAGCAAGACCCTGTCTCTACAAAAATAGAAAAATAGAAAAAATTAGCTAGGTGTGGTGGTATGCACCTGTGGTCCCTACTACTTGGAAGGCTGAGCTGGGAGCATCACTTAAGCCTGGGAGGTCGAGGCTTTAGTGAGCTATGATTGCATCGCCACACTCCAGTCTAGGTGAAAGAGTGAGACCCTGAGTCAAAAAAAAAAAAAAAAAAAAAAGTAAATACAGAGGTATACAGTAAGATTCAGTACTGTAAAAACTCAATGAAGATGTCAATTTTCCCCAAAGAGATATAAAGGTTTAAAGCAATGCCTATCAAAATCCCAGCAACAGTTTCTGTGGATAAGATTATTCTAACATTTATATGGAAAGGCAAAGGAACAAGAAAAGCAAAAACAATTCTGAAAAAGAAGAAAAAAGTGGGAGGTATCAATCTACCAAATTTTAAAACTTACGGTATTGCTACAACACTCAAGATTATGTGCTACTGGCAGAGGAAAAGACAAATAGATAAATGGAAAAGAGCAGAGAACTCAGAAATAGAACCCACAAATACGCCAAACTGATTTTCAATTTTTTTTTTAAAATTTTTTGTAGAGACAAGGTCTCACCATGTTGCCCAGGCTAGTCTTGAACTCCTGGGCTTAAGGGATCCTCCCTAAAAAGAGACACTTACAGGGTGGGAGAAAATACTTGCAAACTACGTATCTGACAAAAGACTAGTTATCTAGAATATATAAAGAACTCTAGAAAATCAACGCTAAAATAATGAAATTAGAATATAGGCAAGAGACATAAACATTTCACTGAAAAGGATATACAGATGGCAATTGAACACATAAAAGATCTTCAACATCATTTAGCCATCAGGGAAATGGAAATTAAAATCACAACAAGGTATTACTACACACCTACCAGAATGGCTCAAGAAAATAATAGTGACCACACCAAATGTTGGTGTGGATGGAGAATACAGAGAAAGTGGATCTCTCATGCACTGCTAGTGGGAATGTAAAATGGTACAGCCACTCTAGAAAACAATTTGGCAATTTCTTAAAAAACAAAACATGTAACTATCATATGACCCAGCAATTACACTCCTGGGCATTTATTCCAGAGAAATGAAAATGTATGTTCACACAAAAATCTATATGCAAATATTTACAGAGGACTTAATGGTCAAAAACTGGAGACAACCCATATGTCCTTCAGTGGATGAATGGTTGAACAAACTGTGGTTCTTCCATACCACTGAATACTACTCAGCAGTGAAAAGGAATGAACTGTTGATACAGAAAACCACCTAGATGAATCCCAGGGAATTTTTCTGCATGAAAAAGCCAATCCCCAAAGTTTACATACTGTATGATTCCATTTACAGAACATTCTTAAAATGACGAAATCATAAAAAATAGAGAACAGATGAGCGGTTGCCAGGAATTTAAAGAGGAGTGAAGGCAGAAGGAAGAGGACGTGGTTATAAGACAGCAATAGGATGAATCTTTGCGGTCATGAGAATGTCCTGCATCTTGACTCTATCCATATCAGTATTCTGGTTGTGATATTGCACTACAATATTGTAAGACGCCACTATGAGGAGAAACTGGATAAAAGGTATATGCGATTTCTGTATTATATTTTGTGACTGCTTCTGAAATATATAGTTATCTCAAAATAAAAAGTTTAATTAGAATAAAAATGCAATTGCAGTCTGTATATTTTAAGTTTTTATAATAAAATGTTGGGGAAAATGCAATGTAACTGTAGTAATGTAATCAAGTTCCCCCAGATCACTACCAAGATAGGGATTTCTTTCTTAATATGAAAGCCAGTGTAGATGACCAATACTGCACATTTGACTCACCGTTTGTTTCTGGAGGCCATCTACTTTGTCCTCAGCATTGTCTTCTTTATCTGCGTTGCCTCTAAATAAAAGTAAAAAAAGGCATCACATACTACCTAGGTCCCCCTCATCCACAGTTTCAGTTACCCTGGTCGACCACAGTCCAAAAATACTAAGATATTTTGGGGGAGACGCAGGGTGAGAGAGAGATATCACATTCACGTAACTTTTATTACATATATTGTTATAATTGTTCTATTATTATTGTTGTTAATCTCTTACTGTCCCTAATTTATAAATTAAACTTTATCATAGGTATGTTTATATAGGAGAAAACACAGTTGATACAGGGTTTGGTACTATCTGAAATTTCAGGTATCCTCCATGAATAAAGTGGAACTTCCGAGTCAGCCGTCCGTACCCATGGAGGATTGGTTCTCAGATCCTCAGGGATACCAATACCAGCAGATGATCAAGACCCTTGGTCGGCCCTCTGTATCTGAGAGTTCTGCATCCACAGACAAGGAGGGCTGACAATAGATCCCTTCTTCTGAAGGCATTCCAAGTCTTAGTTTTTCCCTCCCTTGTGGGAGAACTCAAGAGACACTGAGAATGAGAGAAACTATCACCAAACAGTCATCACTTCTACAGGCAAGGACCTTTATTCAACTGAGACTGCAGCATGAGGCTCCAGCCTCACGTCTACTCAGGCAAGTTCAGAAAAAGGTAATTCCTGCCCATCAAGAGTCATCTGAACATGTGACTCTGATAAAAGAACACACTCTAGAAACTGAAGGCTGTGCACATCAAATGAGGCCTAAAGTTGCAACTCCCTGGTCACAGTAGGATGAATCTTCCCACAGAATCACATTTGGCAAAAGTCACTCCTTGGCTTGGAAGGGAGCTCTGCTGCCACTGGTTAACAAGGACATTTTCCCCTTGTTACCATCAGACCCTTGATGCTAGCTCAGCTGCCTAATGTCTTCTCTTTTGTGAGCTTAACTACTGCTGATGCCTACCTGTTTTTCATGATTCTTTTAAAAACTGACTTTGAGGGTGGGTGCAGTGGCTCACACCTGTAATCCCAGCCCTTAGGGAGGCTGAGGTGGGCGGATCACCTGAGGTCAGGAGTTCGAGACCAGCCTGGCCAACATGGTGAAACCCTGTCTCTACTAAAAATACAAAAATTAGCCAGGCGTGGTGGTGGGTGCCTGTAATCCCAGCTACTCGGGAGGCTGAGGCAGGAGAATTGCTTGAAACCGGGAGGTGGAGGCTGCAATGAGCCGAGATCATGCCACTGCACTCCAGCCTGGGTGGAAGAGTGAGACTCCGTCTCAAACAAACAAACAAAAACCCCCCAAAAACTGCCTTTGAAATATTCCCGTCCCAAATATTCTTGTCCTTGATGCTCAAGTCCTAGAGGCAAGATAAGCTCCTGGCTTTACTGCTTAACCGTAGAAAGAAAAGCCACCCCACAAAAAATAGCCTTTATGCCACATTCAGGCACCCATCCAGGGAGTGTTTTCCCTGAATCAGTGAATGAACATGAGAATCACCAGTCATATGGGCCTTTGTTAACATCTCCCAGAATGCATCTCTGTTATCTGTCCTCAAGAAACATGCTGGGGGCAGCTGAAGTGTTCATCAGGGGTTAAGGAAAGATGGAAAATGCACTGCACACTTTTCTTGGCCTGAGCAAACAGTTAGGGGCTCCTGGCAGTGCCACACTCTCAGGTCTGGCCACAGTCCCGGGCAATGCAAAGCAGTATCTGCTACTTTTGGGGAGAAACTAAGAGATAAATGCTAAGAGATAAATGCTACGTTTTGGCCTGGTATGGTGGCTCACGCCTGTAATCTCAGCACTTTGGGAGGCTGAGGTGGGCAGATCACGAGGTCAGGAGTTCAAAACCAGCCTGGCCAACATGGTGAAACCCCGTCTCTACTAAAAATACAAAAATCAGCTGGGCATGGTGGCGCGTGCCTGTAGTTCCAGCTACTCAGGAGGCTGAGGCAGAAGAACTGCTTGAACCTGGAGGCAGAGGGTGCAGTGAGCCAAGATTGCGCCACTGCACTCCTGCCTGGGTGACAAAGCAAGACTCCATCTCAAAAAAAAAAGAAAAAAAAGCTATGTTTTCAAAAATATATATATAATTGAAGAACTACAATTTTTAGCTGTTTAGTTTTCCTATGTATTTATGTCAAGAGTAAATAAAAATCAGTCAAAGGAGATGCCTTCCATACTTTTTTGCACACAATCCATGGACAAGCTGAAATGCCATGGCTGTCAAAGAGCGGCCCCTAAATCCATCTTGCTCATGGACTATGCAATCCTTAGACAATACTGGAATTTCATCTGAGGAACTGTAGTTCAAAGTCAGGAAGGCTGTACTCGTGTCTGTTCTTAGCTTTCTGCCAGGCATGGGAGGTCTGAATACTCCCACAGGAATCCTCTGACCAGACAAGGGATGGGCATGGTTAGAAAGCTGGGCAGGCTTTTAGAAAGGTGGGCAGCCTGGGAAACTCACGAGGAACAGGAACCTGTATTTGGTTCAAAGTGCTTAGAAGTCAAAGAGCAGGTCTGAGATAGAGTAGGGTGTAACCAAAGTAGCAATTATGGAAAACAGCGGCAGTGTGGCAAGGTGTAGGGAGATGCCAGACTCTGAGGAAGAGATACAAAGAATGCTGGGTGTATGAGGAAGGGGTCACAGATCAGTGGCATGGCATGTCACATCAGGGCTGGCTTACGTGGTTTCTCACCTTTCAGGAATGTCTGAGGTCCCATCCGTAACACCCTGTTCTGCAGAAAGGGACTTCTCATCGGGCATCCCAACTTTCTCCAGGAAGCAAAGTGCTGGGTCTGCTCGCATGGCACTGTACCTTTCGTAACCTGATCAAGAGTGGTGAGAAATGCCAGAAGTCACGTTAGAACTCACAATATTTGCTTTGGGCACTAGACTTTTTGTTTTCCTTATTTAGTAAAGAACAAAACAAACACAAAAAAATACTTATTTAAGATTAATGAGATCCTATAAGACAATCAGGGAAAAATCCTGGTGCTAAAGCGGACACCTTTGAGTAGTGTTTGACCAACAAACAATGGCTTACAGAAATACTCAGTGTCCGTGAAAAGACAATTGTATAGATACACAATTCTGTTTGCTGCTTCCTGTCAGTTGGTTTTGCAACTTCCTACCCCATCCTCAACTCTGGATACCTTGTTACGTCCTTTATGGGCCTTGTTTTCTTATAGCTCATTTTTATCCCATGTGTTAGAAAGGGAAGGTGAACAACATGTGGATGGCAGGACTGAAATACAAAGAGAACTATGATGATTGTTTATTGCATTAAGACAGACCTGTGGCCTCTGTATCATAAACTCAGTACAAATCTTAATCCACACTGGACAGGGCTTTGGAATTACTCCTCATCACACCCCAAAGTTAACAACAGACAGTGTTTTGACCCAGAAGAGGGGCCTCAAAAAGGAAGCAAAACAATTTTAAAAACCCTGATTTTCAGTTTGATAAAGTCCATGTGTGAGGATTTATTTTATTGAACCTAATGTACTCTTAGAATGAGACAGCATTTGGCCACATAAAAGGCAGAGTCCCCATCAGAGGAGATGGAAGAGCTGAGTGTAAATGAGAACCAGCCTGGCTCTTAGGAACAAACCTGATTTAACTGTGTTTGGTATTTCATTTCTATTTTGGTTTTTGTTCTCGTATCACTGTTGATGCAGTTGTATCCTTCACGCTGCTCTCCTGCCATCTCCATGACAGGTGCTGCCCACATGAGGTACCTGGCACGAGAAGCTCTGCAGTGCCTTATGTTCTTTACTCACTTATTCCTTACGGCAATGACTTGATTGCTCTAAGTCTCTCATGAGGTTGTGAGCTTCCTAGGAGCAGAACCTGTATCTGTTTTTGCTCATCATTATATAGTCAGTATCTAGCAAAGGGCCTGACACTGTACAGATTCAACAAACAACTGACCAGATGAGTTGGTTTTGCCTAGATTCTTTTTTCTTCCAATCATTGTTGTAGGAAGAAGAACCACTCTCACCCTTTCCCCATGTTCCTGCCCCAGCTCACATCAAACAGAAACTTCCCCAATACTCCTGCTTTTAAGGAGGTTCCAGCCAGTTTTTCCACCTGCTTCTCATGAAGAGAGGGGTAATTTAAATGACAGGTGAGATGGTGAAATCCTTCCCTTACTGTCCCCTTACTACTGAGGGAGGCCAACTGTTCAGGAGTATACCACCTTCACACTCTGTGCTCAGGCATGGAGCAAGCTGGGACCCTCCCTGACCTGGGAAAGCTTCTATTCTATAGACTTTCTCTTGTCATGTGTGGATCTGAAGCCTAGAGACAGATTCAGTATTTTTATTTCTCAATTAGCTGTGAAGCTGGAGGTGAGGAAGAATGACTGTTTCAGTTTCCTAGAAAACCCTAACAACTGTCCTGAAGAGAGGCCAGTAGGAGCTGCAACAGCAATATACAGACAAAGAGCAATATGACAGGCCCGTGAGGGGGTGTCGGCTGCCTCCCTCTTTTCATTTTTAGTCTATAAGCTGCTCTCTAAGAATATCAACAGAAATACTAAAGTCCGTATGTCAAGGAAAATTTCACAGATCCAGGCTACCTTGGAGGGGCAGCAGTCACTAAACCCAACTGAGCTGTCAAGAGCATCATTTAGAATAGGTTTGCCACAGAAGTCTTTTTGCTGCAGTCTAAAGCTCCAACCAAAAGTTAAGCCAATGCTAATGGGGTCAGCTTGGAGATGGATCCATGGCTATATTCATCTCATTTAACAGGGTTACAGCAGGCTATGTCTGGAGTGGACTAAAAGATCCACAAGGCCAGGCATGGTGGCTCACGCCTGTAATCCCAGCACTTTAGGAGGCTGAGGCAAGAGGATTGTTTTGAGTCCAGGAGTTCGAGACCAGCCTGGTCTGGGCAACATATGAGATCCCTTCTCTACAAAAAATTAAAAAAAAAAAACAAAAAACTAGCCAGGCATGGTGGTGTGCACCTGTAGCCCCAGCTACTTGGGAGGCTGAGGTGGACGGATCACTTGAACCTGGAAGTTCAAGGCTACAGTGAGCTGTGATCACGCCACTGTACTCCAACCTGAGTGACAGAGTGAGACCCTGTCTCTTAAAAAAAAAAAAGATTCACAAAACCTCAGTCAATGAACAGTCATGTGTTTCTTAACAAAGAAAATGGTTGCAGCTCTACAGCTCATACTTAACCAAGGAATGCAGGTGAAGTGGAGAGGGCTTCCTAACATGACATCCCTGAAAAGTGAACACTAGACAGACTGGCTTTCGGAAATGGCTGAGTATCACATCTCCAGAGCTGCTGAGTATCTGAGAAGCTGTCACCTAGTAAGACATGTTGTGTGGGCTTGGTTATACTGTGATGAGGGCTAAGGTTAGAAAGGGGTGGTCAGATGTGTTACCTAGATGAGGACAGGTCTAAGCCTAAGCTCATGGAATAGGCAGCACCCAGGCAGGGGCAGGATCTGAATTGGACTCCGGAGGGTGCCAAAGAGGATGGGCCCATGAGGCATCTGTCCAACCTCATCTAAGTTGACTCCAATGTAACCATCCAACTGAACTGATCTGGCCCTATGCAGAGTCCGCATTTATGGCTTAGGATCAGTCTCCTAGCACTGAGAACAGAGGCTTTTTCTTCTCTTGTCTTTATAGCATTATCTGCTAAACTCATCCTGTACAATGAGACACTTCAGACACTGCACAAATCACCTTCAAGGCCTCTGCCCCTCAGCTGTAATTGTAAATTCCAAGTTCACCTCAACTGACAATCTGTGAGAATCTGAATGGAATTGAGTGGTGAAGCGTCATCTTAACATCTCCCACGTGTGATCAGGAAACACAAATTAATTTATACTCCCCAAAACTACTTCAACAAGCAGAAGAGTTTGGGAGCGACCTTATGTATCATCTGGGCTGACTCTATCTCCAATATGAGACTAAGAGATCAACTGATTAATCCCAATACCCTGAACCATGATTAGGGATTAGGAAACTAGAAGGTAGGGCACCAATAACCTGTCTTTTCCAGGTGAGAAGGCGTCTTGGACCTCCTTAGATTCCTGTCCACTTTTACACATTCTAAGGCTATGTCCTTTGCATGAGAATTATTAATTATATCTTCCTGGTGAGTTGTATCTATCATCATTGTGTAATGACCCCCTTTCTTCCAAATTATGCTTTTTGCCTCACAGACTGTGTGTGATATTGATTTGCCTTACCGGGTTATTGTTAGTATTTTCTGGGCATGTCTTGTTTCACCTCTTGGATGTCAACCTCACTCTGTCCTCTAAGTCTCATCTTCTCTTTCATGTCTTCATCTCTTTATCTCTCAGGGATCTGTTTCTTTAGCTCTGCTTTCTTGGACCAGAGAGCTTTTTCTTGCTTCCCTTTCCTGGAGGGGCAGCCCTTTCAAGGCCATGTTTTCCATTTCTGTCGGTATTAAAAACCCAGTCCTTCTGGTCCACTGTCATACTGGCCCCTAAGCTTTCAGTTCTGGCTTTAAATGACTTCTGCATTTAGGGACTTCCCTTATTTCTTCCAAGTCCTGATCCACCTTGGTTTTCTGTATGTCTATGGTGGGTGTGTTGGGGTGGGGGAGGAAGAAGTAGCAGCATGTAAATTCTACCTGCCACACTTCTGGGACTTCAGATGTGTTCTCTTTTCTTTTTTTTTTTTTTTGAGACAGAGTCTCGCTGTCGCCCAGGCTGGAGTGCAGTGGCGCGATCTCGGCTCACTGCAGGCTCCGCCCCCCGGGGTTCACACCATTCTCCTGCCTCAGTTTCCCGAGTAGCTGGGACTACAGGCACCCGCCATCTTGCCCGGCTAATTTTTTGTATTTTTAGTAGAGACAGGGTTTCACTGTGTTAGCCAGGACGGTCTCGATCTCCTGATCTCGTGATCCGCCCGCCTCGGCCTCCCAAAGTGCTGGGATTACAGGCTTGAGCCACCGCGCCCGGCCAAGATGTGTTCTCTTTTCACAGCATGTTGTTGCCATGCAGGGACTTGGCAATGTGCCCTAAAACCACCACTGAAATGAGACTCAGGGTCACTAGGCCTTCCCCCACAAACCAAATTCAGATGCTCTGGAATCTGGCTGCCTTTAGCAGCCTGTTGTCTTCTGGGGTCCTTCCAAAACTAGGTTAAACCAAGTCTGGGTTGCACTGTGGTACCTTGTGACTAACAGAGAGATCACACACTTCTTTCTACTTTGGAGCTGAGTTCTATCCCTGCACTGTCCAACAGAGGAGCCACTAGCTACATGGGGCTATTTAAATTTAAATTAATTAAAAGTACATAAAAATACACTTGCTCAGTTACATTAGTCACATTTTAAGTGCTCAACAGCCACACAGGGCTAATGGCTTCCACAGTAGACAGTGCAGAATTATGGCATTTCTATCATCGCATGTAGTTCTACTGGACAGCACCACTTTAGTCTAACCCCGGCAGTTTGACAAAGGGTTCTCAGCAGCACTGCACCACCTGAAGCCTGCATTCTCAATACCAGTATCCAAGTTTTGAGTGGATTCCAAATTAAAATATGTATAGGCATGGTTGTTACTTAAATATAGCTGGTTAGCCTGTAAAAGTTGAAGAATTCCCTTTAAAGAATACGCATTAGAAAGTTAACAATCTTCCAAAGGCAGAGTAATATGGGAGAGTGGAATAGCACCCAGCACCTATTACGTACCAAGCACTGTTCTAGGTGGTTTACATTTAATGTAATATTTAAACAACCCCTAGGTAGGCTGTTTTGATACTATACCTCCTCCATTGTATAAGTGAGAAAATAAGTCAGAGAAGCTTATGACTTGCCCAATGTCACACATTTAGTAAGTAGTGGAGTTGATAGCTAAAGCCAGGTATACCTAACAGTTTTCACTTTAAACCTTGCTCCTCATTTTAAAATTTCTGTCGATTCACCTGGCAGGAAAAGTGTGTATCAGGCATACTATGGGTGACTATCACTTGACACTTTCATCATTCATTTTAATGGCTGGCAGTTGGCTGAAAGCAAGGGCAGTTGTTTCAAACACTGCCAGAGGTGAAGAAAGGGAGCACTTCAGTTTTTCCAAGTGTTTAAAGAACCTCTCAGTCCCCTTTAGTGGCTCAATTACCACATTTTAAAAAAGACAGTCTATGCTATCTTCTATGCTTAGTTTTTAAAATGCCAATGGAGTAAAAGATACACACTAGGAAGATGTAGATTATCTAGAATGACCTTATAATTCTGCATATATATGAAATGCTGAAACTTAGCATTTCCCGCCATTTATTTACTCCTTCATTCAACATGCCTACTATGTGCCAGGCACTGGGACTATTAGAGGCAGTCCCATATCCGACAGCATGGACAGGCAAGGGAGGAAGATATATACCAAACAGGTTCTTTGTGGCCTGAATGTTCCTCAATAATATAATATTCGAAGTATTATTGTGAGCCATACATTCATCTGGTGGAAATTCCAAGGGGGCAGTGGTGAAGCTCTACTTTTTAAGATGAATGTGTAACAGAATGATGGAGTTTTGCAGGAACATGCCGAGCTTAGTCGGAGGGGCTGAACTCATCCTTCCTGGGGGACACTGATCCAGAAGGGAACGCCTTCGGAGAAATACACACCATGCTTGAACACGCCAATGAGAAGGGACTTATCGGCTTCAGCATCCCACCAATCCACTGGGATCTCCATGTAGTCGATGTCGGGCAGAGGTACATCCAGCTCCCTAGGGAAGGAAGGGCGTAGACTCAAAACAACACAAAAGCTACTGCTCCAACCCTGGTATTAGGCCACTGGCATGGCTGAGATGCTAAAGTAACAATAAACAAAAGAGTTAGGAAGGCCGTGGGTCATTGTTTCTCAACCAGGGCTTAGCATGAGAATCACTTAGCGAGTGATTTAAGCATTAAGTACTTGATTTCCAGCTCTACCTTTGACAGACTGACACAGTCTTGAAGCACCTCTTGGAGAACCCAATGTCAGTTGGTCCAGGGTGGCATCTTGGGATCCATATGTATAGAGTTCTAATGTGCACCTTATGTGAACCACAGCAAAGGCCATTGATACATTGGACATCTGAAGGTAGAGCTTCCCCAACAGTTGAATTCATACATGATTGTATGTTTAAAATAGTGCCCAAATCATCGTGGCTCAGTATGTTGCCTCAACAAGTAGAGATCTTACGCACCATTTAAGAACAAGAGTCCACACTGGAACAAGTGGGTATATCAGGAGGGCCTTTCAGAGGGTAAGTGCCATAACAGGTGGCACCTCCTGGCAGTGGTCTATTAGATCAAAATTGATCAAAAACTGCATTGCTCCTGGCCAAAGGGATGCACATAACTCACCCTAGGGCACAGACATGCAGGTGTTAGCCCCTCTCTGAGTTTCTGTACATGTTTGGAGAGCTCACATAAACCCTGAGTTCACTGTCTTCATTCATCTGAGTACAGTCCTCACTCTTTAAGGCTTTGAGGTTTAGGGAATAGCATACACCTGGATGGCTTCTCCCTCCCCCTCCAGCTGCCTCTGGAGTTTCTTCTTCCGTCAGACTCTTACTGTGACACAGGACTGAATGCTCCCTACTAGGCCCAGCTCCCTCTGTGGGGATAGTGTTTCCTGACCCCCACCTTTCCAGGGATCCATGGCTCTGCCTGCCCAGTGCCATGGCTGAATGACTTTTATGGGATGAACTGCTGTTCATGCCTCATGGCAACTTCTCCACAAGAAGGTATTCAACCTGAACAGCCAGCAGTAAGAGATAGAGGAATGCAGAGGAAGGAAAAGGGTGGGCAGCGGACTTACTCTCTCTGTGTTCTACCTAGCTACCACCTATGACTTCCTACATATGACAGCGGTAAGTTCAGAGTACTTCTGCCAGGTAACACTTGATGCATATTATCAGGTGGAATTCTGCTGCATTTATAGGACTCAAATTGAACCTGTCTACCAAACACACAACCTCCCCATCCCTGCTGGAAATTACAATAGTGACTCTGAAAGGCATAGAAAGTGATAAAAGTTGCTGAGGAGCCTGGCTCTGATTACAAGTTGCCCCATGGGTCAGGTTGTCTATGTCCCTCTCTCTTACTTTAGTGCTCCTATGACCTCTAAAGACACTAGCATTGCTCAACGGAAAGCAAGAGAAAGAAGAAACCATGGTCCCAGGTAATCTCAACACAAAGTCCAAGTATCAGCACTCCTGGTATTCTCTAGGAATGACAGGTGTGCACAGGGCTAGCAAACTGCACCTGGTGATCCCATTTATAAACTGGGACTTTCTGACAGCTTTATTAAGTGGAAGCTGAGAACCTGGTAGCCTCAATCTTGGAAATCTTGGGATACTCCCACAGGATTCTACAGCTTTCCAAACACTAATTTGCAAAACTAACATGCAACAAAACTAATAGGCCGCACATATTATTAATATGATTAGCAAATAAAGGAAATATGTATATGAGTACTAAGGCAAAGAATGGGATGGTGGGTAAAACTTCCAGTCTATACATGTCAGATCAGTAACCGATACTCATTCTACAGTAAATGACTGTTTTAAAAGAAAATTTATAACACTTTTGAGGGAAATAAAATGAACTAACTCACCAAAAGCTAGGTTTCTAAGAAATGGTTTTCTCCTTTATTTTATTTGCAGATGACCTGATGAATTGTCCTTATTCTACTTGCCTGTTCTCCCATCTGGGTCACTGGTCCTGGGCAGGGGGTAGGAGGAACATGGGCCTCTTTAAGCACAGGCAAGTTTGGCCAGCTCCATGAACAGGCATTTTATGTCAATTCTTTAACGTTGATATGTTAAGTTTCATTTGCTTTACCTGGCAGGAGATCCTTCAAATGCTTTCTCAGCTGCTTCTCCCAGTATTTCAGCTTTTAGGTAGTACAGCATCCGGACTCGCAAAAGTACTCTATGAAAGGTGAACACATTAATGCAAACAAATTAGAACCCATAACTGTCTGTGAACCACATCCCCAAGTTAACACTGGGAAATTCTAGGCATTCCCATGTAGTTAATATTATGAAGTAATAGAAGATAAGGCACTAGAAAAACAAAACATTATGGCAGACATTATTATGATCATTCCCATTTTACAAAAAAAAATGACCACATCAGTTATCTGTTAGATCATCCTGTGAGCCACAGGGGGCAGCAGGAACAGACAGCTCTTCTCATCTTTAAGAGTACTCACCCCTTCCATGTGGCCACAGTGACCTCTTAGGCAGAGGTGGCTTCCGAGAGGCCAGCTACTGAAGAGTGAGTAGGGTGAACAGTGGTGCTTTCAAACAGTTTCACTTGTACACAGTTAAATGAATAAATGAATAAAGGCAAGTGTCTATTTTTCATGGCAGTATGTCTTCTCTTCTGAGATACTCAATTCAGTTTTATTCTGTATGGACCACACTCAGCCTCCACGGGAATGCATCAAACATGTCTCAGACAAAGCAATTAAGCAAGTATCTGTTGGACAACTACTATATGCTCTGCATCATGCCAGGTGCTATAGGTATATAACAAAAGTAATGCCTTTCGCCATCGGATGACCGTTGCCCACAAGCCAGTATCGTGCTCTTGGGCATCCCGGCCTGCAGAGTCATGAGCCAATACCCAGTGTGTGGTATTCTGTTATAGCAGCAGAAAATGGACAATGACAAAGGGGTAAGGCCGCTGAGAAAGCATAATTTCTATCTATTAGATCTGGGTGGAAAGTGCCACTGTGGGCTCAAGTTGTAGGTGGAAACACACAAAGTTAGAACTTATAGATTGGAAAGAACCCTTATTATCTCTGGTATAACATTTCTCATCTCAGCTGCCAATCAACTCAAATAATTCTGAGATAATTTTTTTTTTTGAGATGGAGTTTTGCTCTTGTCGCCCAGGCTGGAGTGCAATGCCACGATCTTGGCTCACTGTAACCTCCCCCTCCTAGGTTCAAGCGGTTCTCCTGCCTCAGCCTCCAGAGTAGCTGGGATTACAGGTGCCTGCTACCACATCTGGCTAATTTTTTATATTTTTAGTAGAGATGGGGTTTCACCATGTTGGCCAGGCTGGTCTTGAACTCCTGACCTCAGGTGATTCACCCGCCCCGGCCTCCCAAAGTGCTAGGATTATAGGCGTGAGCCACTGCACCCAATCTATTTATTTATTTATTTTTAAAGCCTAAGAACTCTTAAAAATTTACAACCACTGCCAATCCTTAATTTGTAGATGGTCGTAGCTGACAGCCTCCTTAGTAAAAACTGGAACAGAATGTCAGAGTCCTGCTTGCTAAGACTTAGCTCAATTAGAGTAGGGCTTTCCTGAAAATGTCTGTCTCCCTAAGACAGGGAGAGCTGTTTCCATTTCTATAAAGAGAAACAAATGTGTTGATGTCTGACAATATATGCAGCATGAGAGAACAGAATTTAAAGCCAATAGTATTCAATTCTCCTCCAAATGGAAGGGAAATCAATTCAGAGGATGGATGGACAATTCCTTATAGCCAGCCCCCTCCTCCAAGCTGGTGTCTGAACTCAAAGGGACACACAGCTGCCGCGGGTTTTTAACACCCTTGGTTTAGCCAAAGAAAACAATCCATTAATATTTTGGGTGGCGACATATCCTTTTTTCTTTTTAAAAGTATTTTACTGATGTGAAATATACTTCCATAACGTGCACACTGCAAACATGTATAGCTTAATGAATTCCTACAAACAAAACATACGTGTGTATTCAGCATCCAGATCAGGAAGCAGAATATTTTCCCTTAAGTCCCCTTGGTATTCCCTTACAGTTACTATCCCACCCCCAGTGGATAACCATTATCCTGTCTCCTTTTAGCTTAGATTTGAAACAGTGCTTTTTAACTTTTTAAAGGTTCTTTTGATGACAATTTCACAGCTAAAATAATATAGTACTAATAGTAACAACACTTTGAGGGCTTACTGCTGTCTCTGAAGAGCTTGTACTTCTGTGTACAATAGTTTTTATTACAGTATTGGGCATGAGATTTATCTTCAAATATTTGAGGTGATCAAGGGAAAGGATTATACTTTATCTGTAAAAGAAAAAAAAAAAACAAAACATCCCACAACCCAACAACTATAAAATCATTAAGAAGATGTTATAGGGAGATGGGAAAACCCAAGCAAAAGCTCTTAACCTATAAGGTAATAAACTCTTGGTCACCAGAGGTGTGCAACCGGAGGCCCTCACACTGCCTACCAGGAATGCTGGGAAGATAACTCTTGCATGACCTTGACATGAATTAGATCGTTTCCAAGGGTCAGATACATTGCACAGTGGTGCAAATATCCACATGCAAACTTGCCGTTGTTTTGTCGCTGGATGCCCTAAGTCCCCAAGACTAAACTACATACGAACAAAGTTTCGTTTTTCAATCACTGTTTTTTTTTTTTTTTTGCTGTCTCCATCCCACTCAACCCCAGCTGTTAGCCTACAGATACAAAGCATACTATCTCAAATGCATGCCTATCAAATAACTGAAGGCCATGAATGGCAACAGCAAACTGGAAGAGGAGGCTGAGAGTGGCAGCGACCAAGGCCACAATGTTATGCCCTTGTTAATGTGACCTCAGGGGCAGAGGATGACCTGACTGGTTTTTGAGAGTCAAAATAGAAAAATCCTCAGGGGTATATATAATGCAATGGCAGAGGGGCCAGGTTCTGTGGGAGAGCAGAGGTACTGTTAAAGGAGTTATAGGAGCTGTAACATGAATTCTGAGCCAGCTTAGACCACAGATAACACATCCTGTCTTTCTAGACTTTGCATGGAAGTAGCACAAGAGCATGAAGTGGTCTCCCTGTGGGGTTCCCAGGAATCGAAGCAGTCTGAGCCGGGCTGCCACCAGGGTATGGGGAGGAGGGACACTTACTTGTTGCAGTGCTGTTTGAGGTGTTTCTTATAGCCATCATCATGCAAGACCACCTCGGGGTTGCAGGTGGCTAGCCAATCTGCATCCTTTAGCTCTGGGATTAGTAGCTGGTTCTTCGTCTTCTTCCCCTTCCTCCCTCTGGGGACTGGGGCAGACAAGCCTGAAACAGAAAGACAGCATAGGGCAAATGGATAGCCAATGGGGGTTACACACGGGTTTTAGAACAGAGCTAGGCTGGGGTTTGTTAGAACAGAGTTGGGCTGTGGTCTGGATGGCAGACCCTACTCCTTAGCCCACAGGTGGTGGTGGTGGGAAGGCCACGCACTTGGTCTCCTCCTTAGTAAATAAATAAACTCCAGGACCATTTAGTCTGTCAGTAAGATTTCCCAAGTACCCTGTGAGGATTAAGAAAGGTGTAACATAACCTGTGCCCTTTGGGAACTTACAACCTGGCTGAGAGAAAAGGAACACTTGACCTGAAACTTCAAGGGGAGCCTTAGCCAAGGACAGGGAAGGAGTGTGGCACAAGAAAAGGCACAGACAGAGGTGGGACAGGGACAGGATGGTGAAATGCAAAAGGCAAGTCACAGAGCAGGGCAGGACCGGATGTGCCCACAGAGTGGGCAGGACCGGATGTGGGAAACTTTAAGAGGGCCCAGTTGTACTTCAACAAAATATCACAGGTAACACTGGGAGATTCTGAGGCAGAAATGAAAGCAACATCTTTTCCCACTGGTAACATTCTGAAAAACACCCAAGAAAGAGAAGTCTCCCAAAGCACAGCAATATGGCCCCGCAGAGGAAGAGGGAATAAAGTGTATGGGAATCGTGCTTCTTAGGCGTGGCCCTGCCACCTCTCACCTGAGTGGTTCTGGAGGGTCTGGGCTTGCCCATCTTTGGTAGGTGTGATCAGTTCCCAAATGAAACTCTTGATCTTCTCGTCCCCCTTATAATGCTTGACACAGTACACCAGGAGGGCACGGCAAATCATCTCCATGTCCTTCTCATTCAGATGCCACTTGAATCGGCCATGAGTCAGGATGTCCTTCCACCGGCCCCAGCTGACAGTGGACATACAGACAGGTGTTGGAGGGAGGATGGGCCAGGCCACGCATGCAGCCTCTCCACAGGAGGAGAAACAAGAGCCATACATGCTTTTTGTTCTCTGTAGGTCTGTTAATCATCCCAAGCGCTTTGTCCCGAAAGGCCTTTGAGGACCACCTGACTGTAGCACACCGAATATCACTAAAGTGACCTGGACGTTGGACACTGAGAGCTTCACATGGCCACTACAATGTTAAAAAGGGAGGGACCAAAATACTGGGAGCAGGGAATAAATTTGGAATTAAAAAGAGTCCAGCAGCACTATTCAAAAGCAATGATGAGCTCATGGAAGCTGAACCTTTGATTTCTACCACAGCCAAAGCCCCGCACGAATCATGCCTTGCTATAACATCTGTTGTGTGGACTCCTTATATAGCCTTAGGGGGTGGGGGGAAGCAGGAAATTAGTACCAGACAGCAAATTAAGACCAGAGATTTGTTGTGACAGGCATATGAGAAAATCATGGCATGTCTGCATTGTGGTTGCGGAGCATACAGTGACTGAGAGGGATTCTGGGCAGAAGGCACAGTTCTCTCTTGCTCCAACAGATCCCCCTTTGCCCTATAATTCCAAAGGTGACTGGAGAGACATCCTAGACAAATCTCAGGGACTGAAAAACAGAGGGGAACAAACAACAATAACAACAACAAAACCAAGCAGAGCCAATACCCACCCAAAGATGAGCAGGTTCTTCTCTACCCGGAAGCACTCCGCTCGGAGGTAGCGCCTGGCTTTGTCATTGAGGCGCCTGGATCTCGTGGGCCTCTCGTCTGAGTCGCTGTCTAACTCTGAAAACTCCATGAGCTCGTCTTCCTCAAACGAGTTGTAGTGTTTGGTCTGCTTTCTCACGCGAGGTCGGTCGATCACTAAGCTTTCCTAGAAATGGAGAGGACTACTGGGAAGAAAGCCCTCTTTTCTCTATCCCTTTCACAAAGCCTAAGTGTATCCTCAGGACACATTTGGGATAGAACCATGCCCCTGTCTCATCCTCCAGCATGCCTGCTGTCTCCATGACCACAGGACATGCAGAAAAGATTCTCTGGGACTTGCTCAAGTTGACGTGCTCCCTGGCCCCCAGTGCTGCTTGTCACCATCTGTTGTTTCTGCAGTCATTCTACCCGGGGTGTGGGCAGGCAAGGTCCCCCCAGTGACCAAAGTGGTGTCGGCTCTTGCCAAGAAAGACTGGAGTAGTGAAGACCCAGCTGTTCTGCCCAGCATGCAGAGAGCAGTCTGCACTCTGGAGACAAGACAAGCTGGAGAATTCCATCTGCTCAGCAACTTTCTGAAGACAAACGCATATTCCTGCTTTATTTATCTGCCTTCAACTGGTTCTATCCACTAACCTTTTGCCTTTCACTGAAAATACCGTCTCCAGCTCAAAAGCCTCGGTCATTCTGATGGCTCCCCTGGCTATGTGTCTTCTCTAGTCTCCATTGCTTCCTGCTCCTCACTCCTTCCCTCTATACCTCTTCCCCAAGCCAGGCCAACCTCTTGACTACTCCTCCACACAGCCCAGATAACAAATGTCGTGTTATCCCTGCTTTGATCACTGTGTTTCCCAACACGGAAGGCTCCAACTGCTTCTGCCTGGCTACAGGGCCACAGTGCTTTCTTCCCCTGCTTGGACCCAATGTCCTGCACACATAGTAGCTTCTTGATTGCGACACTGTGTGTGAAACACTTAGAACAGGTTACTAAAGGGGACTGCAGGATCTTCTTAAAAGAGGAAAATCAGCATTTCTATTTATAGGAGAAGAGGGTGGATTAAGCAACCTGTGGTCGTTCTGGCTGGGTGCTGGTTACTGAATTAGCTAGCTACAAGCAGGGACTGTCTCCTGGCTTTGTGGAACCATGAGAGTTCAATACTTACCTGAGAAGACACTCATCCTGAAGTGAGGTGACAGGGTCAGAGATGAAGGAAGGGAAATCAACATTTAAGGGGTGCTTCACAGTGGGCTGGGCACTGGTGCCAGTTATACCCACAAATGTTATCTTGTAACCCCGCAGTGTGGGCCTGACCACCTCCTCTTCTACTAATCTCAGTGGGGGTCAAAAACTTCATCCAAAGGCATACTCTGGTTTCACTCTCAAGTCCATTCTCTTTCTCATGTTCAGAATTAAGAAAACATGAGACACTGGAAGAATGGAGGTAAAGCCAACAAACTTCTGTCATGCTTTTTCCCTCTATTATGTGTGAAGTTTCCCTCACAGGAAGTGTTGAAATAGAAATAAAATAGTCACATGCCAGGGATAGAATGTTGGTTTGAGACAGAGGCCTTAACTTGACCTGTGTGTCCAGTTCCAGTTCTAATTGCCTTCATCTAATTTCCCAGGTGCCCAACAGACTGAATGGCCGTTTAAAAATGACAACGGTTAAGATTTATTGAGTGATGTCTATGTGCCAGGCATATTTTAAGCGTGGTACAAATATCATTTAAGAACCAAGACTCAGGAGTAAATAACGACTTGAGCTGTATAGGAATTTATTGTCATGTATGACATAAGTGAATGTTCCATGGAATAAAATATTATTTTGCTGTACCTTTTCATTCTTTGCTTCAGTGTCTAGTTCAGCTATTTTAGCCCATTTCTGCCAAAAGTTAGGATCATCTAAGGAAATATCTGTTCTGTTTCCTGAAGCCACAAAGCTGGCCTGTGAAGAAGACAAGAATTAATAAACTGTGCTTGAACACAGTACAAACAAATAAAACACCAGTGTTACTTCAAGAGAAACCTAAGTATATTATCTATTTGCATTCAAAATCAAACCCTTAACAGAGCTTCCAAAATGAATTGAAAATCTCAAGGCTATTCTTTTTTTACCTTTTATTTTAAAAATTGGGTGAGGAAATTACAATTTCAACTGAAGGGATCATTTTTTTTTTTGGAGCTTAAGCTTAGAAGCAGGAAGGCAAACCCCGGAAGACAATGGCAATGTGACACGTGGTGTCTCGTTTCCTGTGAAAGAGTTAACGCTTAAAACTTTTCTAGATTTTTCTTTCAGTGCAACAGTTACCAAATGTCTGCTATGGAAAAGGTACTAGGCTGGGCAGTATGAGGTGTAGAGACAAGGGATGGTTCATCCATATCCTCCTTATAAAACACTGAACGTCCCACTAAAAAACTTCCAGCTGTCACCAAACAGAAGATTTAATCAAACAGGTCACAAAGCTCACACAGGAATCAGCAGTGGTTGTGGCTAAGCAAACCTGAGAGTGATCTGCTAAGTTTTAAATCCAGTGGCCTAAACAGCAGAGAAAAGAGGCACCCAGACTAGAAGCTGGGAATTTTACGTAAAATCTCTTTCTCATTAAATAAACAAACTAATTGCTTGAGTTTGGGGAATGGAGTGTTCACTGGAGCTTTCACTCTCTATCAGTGATCAAGAAGTGCTCTACAAGGGAATCAAGATGTCCACTGGAAGGTTTCAGAGCGGTCCTTGCAAACAGAGCCAACTGAGAATAGGAGTGTTTATTCCGTCTGTTAAAGATCAGCTCTCAAAGGTGAGGAGTGGTATTTTCTTTGTATAGTCCCTGACTCCTTATTCAGACTTCCTTCCTCTAAGGATCTACATCTTTAGATAGTCACGCAGACTAAATGTGCAGCCAATTTCTAGGATTTGCATTCAGAGAAATAGAAGCCCTGCTAATGGGTTTCAGAGAATAAACATTTTTTTTTTCTCTCCCACCCCCAACAGCTCTGGAGAGAAGGCCTTGTACCTTGGCAAAAGTGGACCCTTTCCCCTCAGACTGGATGGTGATGGTGTGCGTTCTCCTCTGCAAAATCTGGTCTATGTCTTCTTCACAGAACTTGGAGCCTTCATCTTCTTCATCCATTAAGGCTCCATAAGCACCTTTCCGGAGTAGGTCCTCTACCTCCATTTTTGAGAGCTGCTGTACCTGGACAGGTCACCAAAGGCTACTCACAAAGTGGAAAATGTATAGGAGAAAAACAGCCTCAAATCTATTTTTTGTGATTCAGTGCACAGTTCCTCCACGAACTGCATGTTAGAAGAACAAAGGACGTGGGCAACAAACTTCAGCTAGTGAAAACCCAGATGCGATACTCTGGGGAGGGCAGGCAGACAGTCCTCTATAGGCAGCTCTGAAACGAAGCTCAGCACATGATCCAAGGTCCCTAACATTCTTCAGGACGTTGGTTATTATCAAATGTCACAAGCCACCACAACTACGCATCACTGAAGATGGTATTTTTGACATCTTCATATTTTAGTGAGAGCTTGTATCTTTAAAAACCTCCAGATGTACCAAACAAGCAGAACAATGATTTATTCATTATTAAATATGTATATTAGTATTGTAAATGATGTCATTTCTCAACTAAAAAAAAAATGATCCCATGACAAATGTGATCTTCTCAAAAAAAAAAAACAAAAAAAAAAACAGGAAATGGGTCCCAAACACCCTTTTCTGGTTCTAATTAAGAATCTGGTTCTCTTTATATCAGTCACAAGAGGGAATTCCACGACTCTCTGCATGACTGACTTGAAGTATTATACTTAGCAACATATGCATAGCTAAGAGGATATGGAACATCTGGACTAAAGACAACTCATTTAGAAGGTTTAAGCATCCAATCTTCGATGCTCTGAGCCCAGAGATTAAGGAGATATTCTGCTTTGTTTGCCTATACTTTAAGATACTTTAAGACAATTTAAGAATCTTAGCTGTAATTCTTATGCCCCCAAAGGGGAAAAAATATTTTAACTGCCTTATTTTAAGCTGCTAATTTATTCATTCATTTACTGACCATCCAGCACTTTATGTTTTTAATATGCCGAGCACTGTTAGGGGCCAAGGGGACATAGATAAAATTGGTCTCAGTACACTCTCAAAGCTCAAAGTCTGAGGTATGAGATAAGACACAGTAACAAATACAATGTTAAGATCTACTGGCTTCTAACGGGCACGGTTAAAAACTCTGTTTACTGAAATGTTACACCAAGCTGGGCAATCTTACCTCATAACTGCTTCTACGGATTTCCTTTAACCACCCAGAAAGCACAGACACCTGACTCTGAATGATGCCCTGTTGTAGGGAATTACCCAATAATGATGTGAGGGCTGGCTCAATGCAGCAGAAGTGAACCCTTAAACAGCTGTAAGAAGAGAAGCCTGCCTGGGCTGTGCGACCAGTGTTCCTTAAGACTCCAGAGCAGGCCCATCACACTCACCCCATTGGTGCCACCCTTTCGGTTGATGTCCTGAAGAACAGCCTTGTCCAGCCCCAGCTTTAGGCTGGCCTTGTCAAACATCTCGCGCTCGTAGGAATTTCGAGTGATGAGGCGATACACCTTCACAGCTTTGCTCTGGCCTATGCGGTGACATCGGGCCTGAGCCTGGGAAGAAGAAGGGTCATATGCATCACATCACCATATATATAAACGGCAGCAACCCTGGGAATAGGGGAGTGCTTAAATGTCATGTGGTGTAAGTGGCCGGCTCTCAGTTACAAGTAACGGGACTGATTTCAGAACAGAATTTATACCCAAAGGTTGGCTGCCACCTCCATGGCCATTCATTTCTTCTCCTATTGTGTACTGACTACTGTGTGCCAGGGATAAAGCAATGAGAAGGACATGGTGTCCCATCCTGTGCCCCCGCCCCGCTGTGGTCTGTGCAAGGCACCTTGTGAGTGGCACACATTCCCAGGATGCTGTCCTGTCCTCTTGGAAGATATGCTTCAGAGCCGGTAGCACTGAAAATTTATTTTTAAAATTTTGCTACTGAAATTTTCAAACATAGACCAAAATATAGGAAAGTATAATGACCTCTTATGGACAATCTTGTTTATTTTTACCACACTCCACCCTCCCAGATTGTTAGGAAGTAAATCCTAAGCATCATACTGTTTCATCCTTACATATTTCAATACACATTTCTAAAGATATGAACTCTTGTAAAATATGTATTATTATCATTGCCACACTTAAAAACAACTGCATTTCTGCTGTGTCACTGAACAGGTACCTTTATTCCCTGTATTTTCTCTAAACTAGGAGTTCTACCTTGGAACTTGATCAGCTTAAGATTTGAGCATCTGAATGTCCACCAAGAGGCAGATGTTATCTGGTCATCTTTCTTTTGAATTGATGATCATTGCCTAGATCTGTTAATTCATCAGGGGCTACCCTAATGTACAGTTCACATAGGAGGGACAAGCTAAATATTTGATTCTCTTTATTTAATCACTTTCCAAAATAACATCCCAAAAAGTGACCAATGAAATTTTTTTTATTACTTCTTTATGGGATAAAATGAAGGCATGCATTTAAATATATCTGCCATGTTTTACTGCACTGCAGTTACTATTCTTATTGCTGTTCACATTTGGCTCATGGGAGCCTCTCTATGTTGGCTCCTGAGTTCCTTCAACATGACCTAGTCAAATGTGGAAAAAAGGGAGACGAAAATCAACTCTGCGGTATTTGAATGGACTGAAGGTATCAGTATGAACTCATGGTTAGGTGTATATGTATATATACACACATATATAGGTATGGATATGTGTACATTTATGTTTGTATGTTATATCAAAGACTGGTAGTCTTTCGATAGTTCCCTTGCTTTCAACATATTCCACACTCCTCTTGTACATTTCCTGTCCAGACCTGGCTTCAGCCATTTTGTTTCCAGGAGTCCTAGTCTCTTTTAGCGGGAATGTTTTTTCTCCCTGAGTAAGCAAGCAGAGGGGTGATTACTGACACTGAGAGGAAGGGGTGATTACTGACACTGAGAGGAAGAGGTGGCCATGCCATGTGAGTGAGCCCTGCAGGTATCACTGGACACCCCGGGTTCTTCCTTATCTTGGCCCAGAGCGGTAAGAAATGTAGCCCTTGCTCCTCTGTGAGTTAGTGGCAGAGCAAGTCTGGAGCCTTGGACTTCTGCTCCTGCCCCATGATCTTGACCCTGGAGTCCAGAATTGCAAGCAATGGGTCCCCTGTGTCTGAGGCCAGGCTGTCTGAGTTGGATTTGAAGTTACTGGGCCCAGAGAAAGGGGTAAGTCTAAGCAGGAATTCTATGTTTGCCCATAAGGGACTCACCCAGTGCCAGAATCCCTGGATATGGAAGCCTCCACCCATGCCCTGCCCACATTCTTCCCTTAACCTCATGGCTGAAAATGACACCAGAATTCCTATAACTCAGTACTAAAGTGGCCCAAAGACTAAGAAGCCCAGTAAGTACTGGGACAGAAGAGAGGCCACTGGGGTGGGGGTACAGGAAATGGCCATCAAAGCAGGGCTAAAGGAGGGTGGATCCCAGGCACCTCCTGCCACTCGGCCCACTGTGTTACAGAGGTCCTCCTTGCAATAAGAAAGCTTGAGGTTCATCTTGGTGCCCAAAATTTGCATATTTCTGTGATATGATGTGGCTGTGTCACCATCCAAATCTCAACTTGAATTTATCTCCCAGAATTCCCATGTATTGTGGGAGGGAGCCAGTGGGGAGGTAACTGAATCACGGGGGCCAGTCTTTCCAGTGCTATTCTAGTGACAGTTAATGAGATCTGATGTGTTTATCAGGGATTTCTACTTTTGCTTCTTCCTCATTTTTCTCTTGCTGCCGCCATGTAAGAACAGCCTTTTGCCTCTTGCCATGATTCTGAGGCCTCCCCAGCCATGTGGAACTGTAAGTCCAATTAAACCTTTTTTTGTTCCCAGTTTTGGATATGCCTTTATTAGCAGCATGAAAACGAACTAATACAGTAAATTGGTACCAGTAAAGCAGGGCATTGCTGGAAAGATACCCAAAAATGTGGAAGCGACTTTGGAACTGGGTAATAGGCAGAGGTTGGAACAGTTTGGAAGGTTCAGAAGAAGATAAAATGTGGGAAAGCTTGGAACCTCCTACAGACTTGTTGAATGGCTTTGCCCAAAATGCTGACAGAGACATGGACAATAAGGTCCAGGCTGAAGTGGTCTCAGAAGGAGATGAGGAACTTGTTGGGAACTGGAGCAAACGTGACTTTTGTTACATTTAAGCAATGAGACCGGTAGCATTTTGCCCCTGCCCTCGAGATTTGCGGAACTTTGAACTTGAGAAAGATGATTTAGGATATCTGGTGGGAGAAATTTCTAAGCAGCAAAGCATTCAAGCGATGACTTAGGTTCTGTTAAAAACATTCAGTTCTATAAGGGAAGGAAAGAATAAAAGTTTGGAAAATTTGCAGCCTGACTATGCTATAGAAAAGAAAAATCAATTTTCTGGGGAGAAATTCAAGCCGGCTACAGAAATTTGCATAAGTAACAAGGAGCCTAATGTTAATCCCCAAGAGCATGGGGAAAATGTCTTTAGGCCACGTCAGAGACCTTCATGGCAGCCCCTCCCATCACAGGCTCGGAGGCCCAGGAGGAAAAAGTGGTTTTGTGGGCTGGGCCCAGGGTCCCTGTGCTGTGTGCAGCCTAGAGACTTGTTGTCCTGTCCCAGCTGTTCCAGCCATGGCTGAAAGGGGCCAACGTACAGCTCGGGCTGTGGCTTCAGAGGGTGAAAGCGCCAAACCTTGGCAGCTTCCACGTGGTGTTGAGCCTGAGGGTGCACGGAAGTCAAGAATTGAGGTTTGGGAACCTCCACCTAAATTTTAGATGTATGCAAACACCTGGATGTCCAGGCAAAAGTTTGCTGCAGGGGCGGGGCCCTCATGGAGAACCTCTGCTAGAGCAGTGCAGAAGGGAAATGTGGGGTCGGAGCCCCCACACAGAGTCCCTACTTGGTCACTGGCTAGTGGAGCTGTGAGAAGAGGGGCACTATCCTCCAGACCCCAGAACTGTAGATCCACTGACAGTTTGCACTGTGTGCCTGGAAAAGCCACAGACACTCAACGCCAGCCCATGAAAGCTGCTGGGAGGGAGGCTGTACCCTGCAAAGGCACAGGTGTGGAGCTGCCCAAGACCACAAGAACCCACCTCTTGCATCAGTATGACCTGAATGAGACACCTGAAGTCAAAGGAGATCATTTTGGAGCCTTAAAATTTCACTGCTCCGGTGGATTTCGGACTTGCATGGGCCCCCTTTGTTTTGGCCAATTTCTCCCATTTGGAATGGCTGTATTTCCTCAATACCTGTATCCAAATCATATCTAGAAAGTAATTAGCTTGCTTTTGATTTTACAGGCTCATAGGTGGAAGAGACTTGCCTTGTCTCAGATGAGACTCTGGACTGTGGACTTTTGGGTTAATGCTGAATGAGTTAAGACTTTGGGGGACTGCTGGGAAGGCATGAAATGTGAAGACATGAGATTTGGAGGGGCTGGGGCAGAGTGATATGGTTTGGCTGTGTCCCCATCCAAGTACCAACTTGAATTGTATCTCCCAGAATTCCCACATTGTGGGAGGGACTCAGTGGGGAGGCAACTGAATCATGGGGGCTGGCCTTTTCCATGCAATTCTCATGATAGTTAATGAGTCTCATGAGATCTGATGGGCTCATCAGGGGTTTCTGCTTTTGCTTCTTCCTCATTTTCTCTTGCTGCTTCCATGTAAGAAGAGCCTTTTGCCTCCCACCATGATTCTGAGTCCTTCCCATCCATGTGGAACTGTAAGTCCAATTAAACTTCTTTTTCTTCCCAGTCCCTGGTATGTCTTTATCAGCAGTGTGAAAATGAACCAATACATCCTGGTTTACCAAGTTGTTCTTGGGGCAGGAGGGAAGGCAGAACTTGTTCTCCACTGTCACTTTCTTAGACTCAACAATGCTGGTCACTTCCGGGGAGACCCAGACCCCACTGAGGAAGGAGCACATAGCTGGCAGGCAAGAGCTTATGTGTGAGGCCACCAAGCATGGGCAGCAGAACAGACTCTGGGCTCTCTGTGCACAGCAGGGCCACCAGGAAGACCAGAGCAAACGTCTTCATAGCATGGGAACAGCTAATCTTTCCTCTCTCTCGCCAGGCTGCAGGGCAAGTGGCTAAGAAACAGTCTAGCCATAGGCACGGGTAGAAAACTTACAGACAACAATCTGGATGCCCTAGAGGTGGTCCCTGCTACTAGGGATGATCGTGGTTTCTAGTGCCTACTCAGTGGGCAAATACAGGAAGTGTTTGTGTGTGTAGAGTGTATATAAACATATGCCTATATAAGACAAAATACATCATGAGGTCATAACTGATATTTTTAGTTCAAATTATGATTGAAGGATTTTAGTTTTATCAACCTCACATCTGTATTTCTTTAATCATGTTGAAAAATTCAATTTTCAACCACACCAATATCAGTACTCATTTGATCTGTCCCATAATATAACATTTTCAGAAAACTAATACCATTACAACTCACTCGAAACATAATTACCAAAAAATTGCAAGATTTTTCTCTCCCTAGCCACTTAGGGTTATACCCTGCTAAGTATGTATAGTGTTTTAAATACATACTTGAAAGTAGGTTTATTTTCTGTAGTTGCAAGGTTAGCAATCCTGAAACTACTTTCTGTTTAATCTAGGATTCAGCAAATGAGTAAAGATATCGGGGGTAGCAGGAGTAAGGGCTTTCACTGTTGGAGAAGGAAATTATAAATATGGAAAGGAGGAAAACTAAAATAAACTCTGCGGTGCTAGAATGAATTGGAGGTATCAGTATTAACTCATGGTTAGGTGTACATGTGTATTTATATACACACATACATATACATAAAGGTACAGAAATAGACATGGATATGCATGTTTATGTATGTACATGTGTCTATACACACATATACAAATGAATGCATATATTTACACATATGCATATTTATAGTCTCTCTGTGTGTATTCCAGCTATGTCCACTGAAAGGGCCTAGGAGAAACATCATTGCAGTAGCAATGAACACACCCTCCTGAATCTTGATTGCTAAAAACCATTCTCTACACAACAGAGCCACAGTGTGCTAGAGAAATGGCTAACTGTAGCTAGGGCTGTGGTAGAGAAAATATAGACTAAGCCTGAAACATATTACTGTGTTAGATGTAAGAAAGTACTCAAAGAATGAGGGAGACATATGAGAATAACACGTAAAGCTCGAAGAGACTCCCACTGGCTAAGTGTAGAACTATATGAACAGAACATCAAAATAAAGATAGTAACAGATTATAACTCACTCAATAAAAAAAGAACCCATGTATTCATACTGACATAAAATAAATAAATGGGAGAAAAAGGGAACACTCTTCCTTATAGTAGAATGCTAACTAACCAGTGCAGAGCAACAGTTAGAAAATCACCACTTTGTAACCATCATAGTGATGATCGATTCAGCCAAAAATAATCAATGGATGCTAAAACCAATGGGTGATACTTTGATGAGGAACAGGTATAGTTCCAATTCATTTCTCCAAAATTACTTCTTATTTTCAAAGGGAAAAACAGAAACTTTATAAGTGGAGAAATCTGACAGACATCACTGTACTAAGTGATCAAAGTTACCATCATCAGACAAATGGACACCATGTTATTCCTGTTGTGATATATTGAGATGGCTGTGTCAGTTCTGTGGTAGTACTAAACCTAGATCCAACCCTGAGGAAACAGAGACAAATCCAAACTGAGGGACAACCTACAAAAAAAACTGGCCAGTACTCTTCAAAAACTTGAAGGTCATAAAATAAAAAGAAAAACTGAGGAACTGATTCAGATTAACGAAGACTAAAGGGACATGACAGCTAAAGGTAACGGGTGATCCTGGATTGGATCCTGGACTGGGGAAATGACAGCTATAAAATATGCTGAAACAAATGATAAGACTTGAATATGAACTGTGGATTGGAGAACAGTATTTTTATTTCTTGATTCTGAGAACTGAACTGTGAATATACAAGAGAAAGTCCTTGTACTTAGTGAAATACACACTCAAAGTATTTAGGGGACAAGGGGGTAAAATGCCTGCAACTTAATCTCAAATACCTCAGACAAAAAGTGACGCATGTGTCTATGCATGTACTCGGAGAAAGAAAGGGACAGAGACACAAAGGAGAGAGTGACAAAGGGCAAAAATGATAGAATCAATGAGGCAAAATGTAAACACAGCTGGTGAATCTGGATAAAGGGTACACTGGAGTTGCAAAATGAAATTATATAGAAATAAAAATGTATAAACATATTAAATATAGACCCTTGAAATAATCCTTTTCTGTGAGTTATAAGCTATTCACTTGATACACAGCTAGATTCAATTGTTTCATTTTGCTTTTGAGTTTTAGGAATTGATGTTTCCCCCCTATTAATTTAACCACACTGAAGCAGGTGGTGAAGAAAATAACTAAACTAAGCAACTTTGGCAAATAGTATTCTGATTATATACTGTAACACTAAAGACCAAAAAACCCACTATAGACCAACATTATATTCTAGTAAATATATTTTTCACAAAATACAGGTTAGCAATTCTAAAACTACTTGATGTGTATACTAGGGATGAAATGAATGAGTAAATATACTGTGTTATGATAACAAGGTCCAGGCTTCATCCTGCCAGAGAAAGAAGTTACAAATAAGGAAGAGGAGGAGACTGTAATGAACCCGATGATGCTGCACTGTAATCAGAAAATTCACTATGGATGAATATATACAGAATGAATATAGCTGTGTGGTATGAGTGCTTGTGTAACTATGCATACATCTGTTTCCTAGCTCCATGTGCACAGAGAGTCTAGAAGCAATAACAATCCAGTAGCAGTGGGCATACCTAGTAGCCAGAGTTTGGTTTCTAAATGCTATTCTCAAGTAAAAGAAAGCAAGGATCGTTGGAGATGGTCAATTCCAACGCAGGGGCACGAAAAATGTAACATGGACTTGAACATCTCATGGTGCCAGAAAGTAAGAAAGCACTCAAAAAACAATGGGAGCATGTCAAAAAAACACAGAAGCCAATGTAAAGGAGCTACCAACGGCCAAATCTGGACAACTTGAAAACAAAATAAATAGAGCAATGGATTATAAAATAAAAGAAAATCCACAAGTCAATACTGATATAAATAAATGGGAGACAAAGGACAACTTCATTATAATAGAATTCTTATTAATAAATGTAGAAGGAATGATGAGAATAGAAAATTACCATTAGCTAAACACCATGGTAATAATTTACTGAAAGCAAGAACCATTGATGGAAGCTAAAATTAATGGACAGAAGTAGGATGAAAAACAGGATAGAGTCTCAAAATATCCACTCAGAAGATACTAATTTTTAGAGATAGTTATTTTATGGTGGAGAAACTTGGCAGATGGCACGTTAACCAAGTAATCAAAGTTACATCACGAGTAATAAGATGTATTCATATCATGCATCCCCTGATATAATGCACTGAGGAGGACGTAATATGATTTCTATGATACTCTTGCCTAAAATGCATAACCTCAAATCTCACCATAAGAAAACATCAGGCAAATACAAACTGAGAACAGTCCACAAAACTGGTCAGTACTCTTCAAAAGTGTCAAGGTCATGAAAGATAAGGAAAGACAAAGGAATCGTCACAGACTGGAGAAGGTTAGGGAGTCACAACTGCTAAATGGAATGTGGATACTGGGCCAGAAAAAAAATATTTCTAGGAAACTGAAGGAATGAATATGAATAAGGTCTGTAGATTAGTTAAAGAGTATCATATCAATGTTGCTTTCTTGGTTTCAATCATTATACTACTGTTAAATAAAATGTCAACATTAAGGGAAGCTGGGTGAAGTATACATTGGAATTCTACATAATTTTTGCAACTTTTAAAAAAGGTTAAAAAATTAATTTTGTTTTAATAATGAGGTAAAATGCTTAAAATGGTTCCAAAGTCAAATACATAAAAAGGGCATATTTGGAAAAACTGGCTTCTTTCCCTGTCACTTCCATCCTGTTCTCTAAAGGTAACCATTTAAAAACAAAGTTTGTAGGCCAGGCGTGGTGGGTCATGCCTGTAATCCCAGCACTTTGGGAGGCTGAGGTGGGTGGATCACAGAGACCAGCCTGGCCAAGATGGTGAAACCCCGTCTCTACTAAAAATACAAAATTAGCTGGGCAGAGTGGCACGTGCCTGTAATTCCAACTACTTGGGAGGCTGAGGCAGGAGAATTGCTTGAACCCAGGAGGTGGAGGTTGCAGTGAGCCGAGGTTGTGTCACTGCACTCCAGCCTGGGTAACAGAGCAAGACTCCGTCCCCAAAAAATAAAAACAAAAACACATACAAAGTTTGTTTTAGTTTTACCCTTGGTAGGGAAGGGACAGACAGATACAAAGACACACAGCCTTTTAAGATAAATGCTAGCATACAGTACAAACTTTTTCCACCTTATTTTTTTCCCCACTTAACAATATATGCAGGGTACAATTCCATAGCAGGATATAGTGATATTCTTCATTCTTTTTTCAAAGCTGAATATATTACAGTTTATTCAATTAGTCATCTATTGCTGAACAATTGAGTTGTGTAGTCTTTGGCTATTATAATTCGTTGCTGGACCTTCTTTCTGTATCTTTAGCGGTAGCAAATCTCTGCTACTGGGAGAAGGTTTGATGAATGATTCTGCAAATTAAGGAAGTGATCATGGTAAACAATATGGTTTATGAGACCTTCAAAATAGTAATCTTATACGGCCCTTAAGTACTGACCCTGATTTCTTTTTCTGGCTCATATGGTGTTGAGGGTAAATTACAAGAGGGAGGTGAAAAGTTCTGAGCAAAAGATCTGATGGAGGAGCCCTGCAGACACTGCTAATGGCCTTCGTAGCATCCATCTCTTTCTTGCTCACTGCCAGAACCCTGACTCTTGTACAGGGCAGCAACATGTTCAGCCGAAACCACTCCCAGCCTCCCAGGGATGGCCAGGTAACACAGTCCTAGACAATGAGGTGTAACAGAATCTCCTGAAGATATGTGCCAAAGTTCTGCTTTCCTGTAAAAACCAACATGCCTGCTTTCCTTATTTTTCCTTTCTGGGATGGAACCAAGAGGCTGTAAACCACACATACCGAGGCCAGTGGAGCAGAAAGACAGGAGGAACCCGGGACTCCGATGACACTATGATGTTGCCTCACTAGTCCTCAACTGCCTACCTCTGGACTTGTTAACTGAGAAAAATAAACCACTGTTTGGGAGAACCGAGGCCACAAGCAGCTAAATTACATAGAAATAAACATGTTCTCCCCGAAGATGACTTACCTGAAGGACAACAGGGTGAGTCCCATCACATTTAAGAGAATCATCATTTTACAGTCAAATCTCAAACCATTCTTTAGTTTACCAAGAGAACTCAACCAAAAAAACATGAGACAGAGAAAGAAACATTCAGAACTAGGGCCATGAACTCAGATGAAGTCCAAGGGAAATGCATCAGCAAAGGTATAAATATAAAAACCTTTGGAGTAAAACACAACTAGGGGACAGTGGTGCTACAATCCCCCAGCCCTAATCCCTGGAGAAAATTATAGCGCTCTAATGATTTGTGGGCTCACAATTTCTTCTTTATTTTTAAATACATTTGGGGTGGACAAAGGCCAAAGAGAAATGAATAACGATGTTCTGACAATGAAAAAAAAAATGCTGGGTGTTGTGGCTCTCACCCATCTTCCCAGCACCTTGGGAGTCTGAGGCAGGACTGCTTGAGGCCAGGGGTTTGAGACCAGCCTGGGCTGTCAACATAGCAAGACCCTCTCTGGGGTTAAATCTGTCAGATAAGTCAGTCAAGAACTAGCTGAGAACAGGAAGGACAGATGAATTCACAGAATGGGAAAGGGGTGCTTTTGGGCAGCAGAAAGGAGTTAAAAAAAAAAAAAGACATTGACAAGGAGAGGCAGCAGCGTACTCAAAAGGAACTTGACCCATTCTATTTAGGACTGGTGCTGTGTAGTAAGTGCCTGTCCCATCCTGTGCTTCAGAGGTGCCACCTATTCACATCCCACTCTACATGGTCATACTCTTTGTCTGGAATATTCTTCCTTCTTATCTCTTAATTTTAGATCCTTTTCATTATTTCTGCTCAAATGTCATCTTCTTAAAGAAGTCTTCCTAGACCACTCTAAATCAGGGCAACCAACTCCTATCACTCTTTTTTTTTTTTTTTTTTGGAGATGGATTTTTGCCCTTGTTGCCCAGGCTGGAGTGCAATGGCATGATCTTGGCTCACTGCAACCTCCACCTCCCAGGTTCAAGCGATTCTCCTGCCTCAGCCTCCCAAGTAGCTGGGATTACAGGTGCTTATCCCAACGCCTGGCTAATTTTTGTATTTTTAGTAGAGACATCATTTCACAATATTGGCCAGGCTGGTCTTGAACTCCTGACCTCAGGTGATCTGCCCGCCTCGGCCTCCCAAAGTGCTGGGATTACAGGCGTGAGCCACTGCATCCAGCCCCAACTTCCATCATTCTTATTCCCTTATTTTATTTTCTTTGCAGTAAATATTGCTTATCTGTAATTATCTTATTTTTCCTCATTTATTGTCTGCCTATCCTACTGAAATACAACTGTCAGTCTAGCTCACTGGTGTCTCTCCAATACTTTAAGTAACACCTGGCATGTCTCAGTGATCAAGAGATAGTCACTGAATAAATGACTACATAGTATAGTATTTGTGTATACATTTACAAATTATTACTTTCTCATAGCAAAGAAAACTCAACAGGTGCAATCCTCCAAACTCCAGACACACACACTGTCAAGAAATAGGGGATGTAGGCGGGGCGTGGTGGCTCATGCCTGTAATCTCAGCACTTTGGGAGGCTGAGGTGGGTGGATCACTTGAGCTCAGGAGTTCAAGACCAGCCTAGGTAACATGTTGAAACCTCTTCTCTACAAAAATTACAAAAATTAGCCAGGCATGGGGCTCGTGACTGTAACTCCAGCTATTCGGGAGGCTGAAGTGGGTGGAGGTTGCAGTGAACTGACTTCCAGCCACTGTACTCTAGCCTGGACAACATAGTGAGATCCTGTCTTCTGAAAAAATAAAATTAAAAAGATAAGAAATAGGGGGTGCAAGCAACATGGTGGCAGCAGAGGAAGAGGCACAGGGGTCCAATGCCTCTTCCCATTGGAGCAGCGTAGGAGTTTCCTGAGTCCTGCTTCTGGCGATTGTGGGAAGGGCCTGTCTCCTCACTCTGGACTCCTAACTCACTTCCAAAATGCTGCAGACACGCAGCAGCCGCATTATCTTGTGGCTGTGCTCTTGGCCAGGACATCTGCTCCCACACTTTCTGAATTCTGCCTTTAGGGACCTTAGCAGCAGGAAAGACGCAGAACTGTGCAGCCCACCACTGTCATCTTGAACCCTGTTCAACCCTAAGGATCTCTTGCCTCCAGGTGCAAAAAGCCCCCCAGAGAATAAGCCGCAGAAGTATCACGGAACAATGGAAGATGAAGGTTTGTGGTCTCTGAGGGGGGCATGATACCATGTTATTCCCAAGAGGTCTACCTTTGCCTTCAGGGGTAGCAGCAACAGTGGCCTACTCCTAAGAAGAAAGAAGATAAAAACCCAGTTTTTCCTTTGTCTTTCCTTCTCAGGCTACTGTTATCGTCCTGTGCCACTTCTTAACCTTAGGTGTTATGGGAAACCTAGACAACACCTGCTGCTGCTGCTGTGCCAGGACTAAATTAGGCCCTCTGTCTTCTAAATGATGGTGAGAAAAGGCGAACTGATAACCTTCAGTTTTGTACACACATTGATGCGAATACAGACATATTCAAGGTTTGAGAGAGGGTGTGGCACTTATCTGACTCTAGATAAGATCTCCCCATTAAGGGGACCTAAAAATTGGTTTTCCTTTAATAGTCTAGATAAAACAGTAATATTGTTAAGATCTCTCAGTGCTAACTTTAATCTCTTTTGTTATTCCTAAGTAGTACCCAGTTTCTATCCTGGATCCTAATGAACCTGTGCCTTCATTTTCTGGAAAGCAAGAGGAGGAAAGGAGGATTTGGGAAGAGGAACACGATGATCTCAGCGTCCCAGCCTCCACACTCTGTTTGGAGTAAATATTCTATATTTATAGCACGTGGGTGCAAGGGCAAATGCCAAGGGGCGTGGGAATGTGTGTGTTTGTGTGGGGAGTGTGCATCATTCCGTGGACAGTTTCCAGCCCTCTTGCTTTTGGAAAAGCCCTCTTGCTCTCTTCCTCATCACACCAAGCAAGCAAGAATCTTGCTCCATCTCTGTGGGAGACACAGAATTTGGACCTAACTCTCTCTATCACATCTTTTTTATAGCCCACCAGTCCCACTCACTAATAGCCACTCTTCTAGTCCCCTGTCCTAAAACTGCTCTACATTTCTCAATTCTTTCATCTCTACCTAGACTGGCTAGACTTTAAGGAAAAAAAAAAAGGATGATTCCTTCTGAGTTGTACAAATGTTCTCTCTCACACAGTAACCTTTTGCTGCATTCTCCTTACGAACTCCCACCCTGCATCTTCCACCTTGGATCTTCCGCAGTGCTGGTCTTCTTCGTTTCTTCATTCAGGCTGAGCATTAGAGGAAGTTCAGAAACTGATTCAACACACTAATAAAGTTCACACTATCCAATTTCAGTTTGGACTTCACTGCTATTCCTTAATTCATCTCTTGCCAGCTCCCCAGCAGTGGACATTGAGAATAGCTACTCCAAAGCTTCTCCCTTCATCCAAGACCCTCATTCTGGACAGTCCCACCCACCTTCTCTGGTTGCTGCACATATAAATCAGTCACCTCAGATGACTTTGCCTTCTCCACTAGGTTTGAATATTCACGTTCTTGCCTTTCCCATGGCATTGCACCTATTCAATTGGTAATGTTTAGACTTCACCTAGGTGAAGCATGGTCATTCCAAAATGTTTGCCTCTGGCCATGAGCTGTTGCCAGCCCCATGCTTCCACTGATTCTCCTGGATATCCCTTCAGGCATGTCCAGCCGAGGTGTCCTCAAACTGGCCATTCAACTTTGGTTTCCTGTGCCATTATTCTTCCAGCTGCCATGCCTCACAGTCACGTTAGCATCACAAAGAAGCTGAGAACTTTGTAACTGTCAAGGACTTAAGAAATCATGTTTTGGGGTTGACAAAAATCTGAAAAGGGCCTGATAGTAAATATTTTAGGTTTTGTTGGCTATGAGGTCTCTGTTGCAACTACTCAATTCTGCCACTGTAACATGAAAGCAGCCACAGATTATATACTTACAAATGGGTGTGATTATATTCCAATAAAACTATTTTTAAAAACAGGCAGCAGGCCAAAAGGCAGTCATTTTCCACCCCTTAATCTGTATCATTGTCATAAGTAGGTTCTTGATAGTGAGCTGATCAAATATTAGTTTTTGCTTATTATTATTTTAGTGTTAAGTGTGTTACTCCTTTAAAAATGGGTTATTCATTATATCTAGCAACTCAT
Organism: Hylobates moloch; assembly: GCF_009828535.3. Lineage (NCBI taxonomy): Eukaryota > Metazoa > Chordata > Mammalia > Primates > Hylobatidae > Hylobates > Hylobates moloch. The sequence goes on along the minus strand of NW_026652296.1, from coordinate 19,272,379 downwards.
ATTCAGCCATCTTTTCACCAGTAGAAAGATGGTAAGCTAGTTATAATCACTGGTTTTCTTTGAGATCACTGGTTTTCTTTGAGGTTGCATGTTGAACATAGTTTACTTTATGATGTATACCATGAAATATTTTCAGTTTTTTTTTTTTTTTTTTGAGATGGAGTCTCGCTCTGTCACCCGGGCTGGAGTGCAGTGGCGCGATCTCGGCTCACTGCAAGCTCCGCCTCGTGGGTTCACGCCATTCTCCTGCCTTAGCCTCCCGAGTAGCTGGGATTACAGGCACCCACCACCATGCCCGGCTAATTTTTTTTTTGTATTTTTAGTAGAGACGGGATTTCACCATGTTAATCAGAATGATCTCAATCTCCTGACCTTGTGATCTGCCTGCCTCGGCCTCCCAAAGTGCTGGGATTACAGGCATGAGCCACCGTGCCCGGCCATTATTTTCAGAGTTTTAACCATCACTAACTTAATTTAAAGCACTAGTTTTCAACTAGTAGGCTGCTTTCTTCAAACACAAGTTTATGTGGAAACTCATTAAATGAAAAAGACGAAGGGCCAGGCGCAGTGGCTGACATCTCTAATCCCGCCACTTCGGGAGGCCGAGACGGGCGCATCACCTGAGGTCAGGAGTTCAAGACCGGCATGCCCAACATGGCAAAACCCCATCTCTACTAAAAATACAAAAATTAGCCAGGAGTGGTGGCAGGCCCCTGTAATCCCAGCTACGCGGGAGGCTGAGGCAAGAGGCAACAGAATCGCTTGAACCTGGGAGGCACAGGTTGCAGTGAGCTGAGATCACGGCACTGCATTCCACCCCAGGGGAATGGAGCGAGACTCTGTCTCAAAAAAAAAAAAAAGAAAGGAATAGACAAAGTAGCAACTCTGTAGGAGTGAGTGGGTAGAGAAGAAGCCCAGATACCCATTGGCTTAGTGCCCTCTTCCCTGCATCCCTTCTCTTGCAGTATCCCCTAGAGTACCTCTTGAATCCTGTCAAACAGCGGCCTCCAAACTTCTTTTGATCAATCACCTGTATTATGAAAAAGGTTTTGAGCCACCCACCCACCTTCTTCACCACATACCCATAATCCTAGTGTTAGTAAATATCTCAAGATACATGCAATATACACTTAAGATGAAGTTCTTCATTAATGATAATGGCTGTAAATCTATATTCCAAATAGTCTTACTGACAAGTTAGAATCTTTTTGGCTGACTTCGTGTCCCATATAGTTAGAATGCCATTGTTTTTACTTTGAAACAAGGTTGATGAAGAACTCCAAACTGGACCCTACCATTTTCTTGTTTGTTTATGTTAGCTTTTAAAAAATGTATCAACTCCAATCTTTGCAGTAATCTTTCAAAGCCACTGGTTATTTAGTTTGGCTAAAACCAGAAAATAGAATCCATAAAGCCACTTAACTGGACACATATAAACTCTAACATGTTACACTGTGTGGAGAGCAAAGGAACTAGTGAGGCTGCCCTTGTTGCCCCTGCTATGCCATGGAACTCTCCCACCCCTCTGGGTTAACTCGTTTACTGTACATGACACATGACCATCTTAACTAACAAACTGAGTGAAAATGCCCGAATCATCTACATATCAAGAATTAGAGCATTAGTCAAGCTTAGTATCTTTATTTCTGATAATAATAATAATTAGTAGTTCTAGTCTATATCTGGAGGCTACCACTGTGAAACATCATTTGATTTAATGGAAAGAACCACACTCTCTAATTAGTTGGAAGGGTCGGCATTTACTTTTCATTCAGTTTCACCCCCTGACCAAGGCCCTAAGCCTGTCATCCAGCTGACACCATAGCATAGAGCATCACAGATGCTCTGTAGCCAAGCCAGGCCCTATCATGATGTTCTGGGATCCAGGGCAGCTAGGGTAAAGAGCAATCAACCTAGTGGTTACCTGCAAGTCATTTTGTGGGTTCCAGTCAGAATCAAATATGATGCAGGTATCAGCAGCTGTGAGATTGATCCCCAGGCCTCCCGCTCTGGTGCACAGAAGAAAGACAAAGCGGTCTGAATCTGGCTTACAGAACCGGTCGATGGCTGCCTGGCGCAGGTTTCCCCGTACTCGCCCATCAATTCGCTCATAGGTGTATCTGAGGGGACCCAAATGAACGAAAGCCCAGGCGTTAATCATGACTTCAATGCAGAACAGCACAAAATGCAGGAAGCTGTCGACTGATGGCCTTAAATCCCTCACTTCTAAATTTGGACCAAATGACAGCAGTCTAGAAGGAATCCTGCCCCCTACATATGCAGCAGGGCAGACACTTAAAACTGTATTGCAAAATGCCCCCCTCTCAAAACAAAACAAAAAAACCAAAACAAAGCAAAAAAAAACCAGCTGTAAACTAAGAAGGACTAGAAGAATTAAATCATAAAATACTGATCCCCATAGCCCAAGCAACTTATTCTCTCAAGTATTTTCCAGTTTATACTCGTACTAAATCTAATCATAAGACCAGGAAAAACAAAAGCCTTTCCCATCTACTTTGAGTAGTGCTCATAAAAAAGACTCAGAGTTCTCATCAGTTTCCAGCTACTTTAGGGTAAACCAGAAACGGTAAGAAGATTATACTGTGAGGCAGTCCTTTTATGTCACTTCTAGCCTATCAAGTTCCTCAAAGCTTTGGAGGTACACAGCAAAACCTCCAAGTTTATAGCTGAAATCAAGGTCTTCTGGCCAGTACATTGCCAAGCATAAATCACAGGAAAGGTTTTTGAGGTGTGTGTGTGGGGTGAAGGACTGATTAATAGTTAGAGGAAAATAAAGTAGGAAAGTAAAGCTGAGTATCATTGAGAAGGCATACACCTGTGTGGAAAATCAAGCAACGGGTGGAATGCATGGTAGAGGTAAGGGTAAAAGGAAAGAGAGTAAGGAATGAAACTGTTAAGGGAACATATCACTCATGCCCATCTAGAGGGAAAACAGAAGAGACCTTTATGTTGGAGATCATGGGATTAACACAGAAGATATAGCAGCAAACTGGACAGCTGCTGGGCATCTTATTCTTTTCTTATTTACCCCTGACAACATATGAATTAACAAGGGGGATGTTACTCTGGGCCCAATTTTGACCCACAAACATGAACTGGTTAGTGAAGCAGAAGTAATAGGAAACTTCTGAGAAAAGAACCAAATCATCCCAAACCGACAACAGTCAAGACCATGAATCCTGGCAAAATCCTATCAGCAGTCCAGAATTTGGGAAATCAGATCTCTAAAACTGACATAAATAAGCAGTAAGAAAATAAGGATAGATACCCTAGGGGTAGATAATTCTGTGTGAGGATGGCTTTGGAAAACTAAATCTGGCAATATGATCTTGACTTCCTTGAAGAAAAGAAAAAGCCATGTAAAGAACCCACCCAAGGAAATGCACATGAAGAAACCTGACCAACTCAGACTTACAAGGGACATGTATAAAGCAAAGAAACAAGTCTGAAAATGCTGTCTCCCTTTTACAAAGCCACAATACAACCATACCTAAAATTAAGGGTACAATTTTTTGTTTCCTCTTTATTTAAAATTATAATACACTCAAGAATAATAAATGAGAACTACAGCAGCAAATGAAATGGGTGGTGGTGACAGGATTGTTATGAAGGCAGACTAAAAAGATTTTGTGTCATAGACAAAGGCTAAGGATTAGATGTCTGAATTCTACAGATTTAATTATCACCATTATTCGTAACAACCACAATAATGATATTAGCAGCAAATCCTTAAGTGTCAGTTCTGTGCCAAACCCTGTGGTACATGCTTGGTACACATCATTACATTTAATTCTCACAATAGTCCTATGAGGTAGTTTCTATTATCATCCTCATTTTACACTTAGGAAACCTAAAAACAGAACAAAACAAAAATTCATACAAGTAAAACATCTTGCTCAGTCATCTAGCTGGTTAAGTGAGTTAAACCCACATCCATTTGACTTATAGCTTTCACACTGTACCTTACATTTCAATTCAGTAGGACAGAAAGGTTTTCCTAAACACTTAAGAAGAGAAATGGAGAATACATAAGGGACACTAGTAAACTTTGGAAGCTTGTAACTCTAACAGGAGGTGGAAACAGAAACTATAACTAGGTATTGAAACGTTTTTGATAAATCAGTGCTCAGAGGATCTGTAACAGTTACAGAAGTTTAGCCATGTATGTGATGCAATAGAGGAAGCACAATACTTGGAGTCAAAAACAGGGTTGAGATTCAATTAAAGAATGGCCATTTCCCCCCTCTACCCCCATCACACATATGAATGATTAATGCTGCAGGAACAGACTCCATGCTCTTTGAAAAGACACCCTTAGTCATCCGATAAGAGTTAGATACCACATGGATCAGAGTGAGGCTGGGAATTAGCACAGCCTTAAGGGGGAGGGGAAATCAATACACAGTGATGATACAGCTCAGCCAACACCTAGGGAAAATGTTCCCATAAAATTAGTAAGTTTTTGTGTATTATAATGTAACAACACTTTTAGAACTTTTAGAACAAGATGAATGGAATAATTCTCTATCACTTGTTTAGTTTTGAGGGAGTGCTCTCAAAGAACACAAAACAAAAAAATTTTGGATTATTTGAGCTCCTTCCTCACTTCTGAGCCAGATCCTCTGGCCATGCCCTCATTCCTGTATGAGAGTCTGGCATGAAATTAAACGGGAACAAAACCAAACTGACAGCTGGAGAGGCAAAGAGGCTCAAGAACAAAGAAAACCTTGAGGGCTAATAAGTCTGAATGAAGAAATCAGACATCATAAAATTTTCCACACTGAACTTCAGCACAGCAATTAACCCTCTGTGACAACTGTATTTTTAACAAGCTCCCTAGGAGCTGATATGGTTCAAACTGTAATTCTGAGTCACTATCAAATACTATCAAGTATCAACAAGCAGCAGGTGGCACTCTGGAAAAAAACTCTATGTGACTGGCCGGGAGCAGACTGGAAGGGAGTGGAATGACATGTTTTTGGCACAAGAAATGTTGACTTTAGAAAGGCCTGAAGGGAAATGAACAACTTTCTGGTCTCCCAGCAATAATCAACTGGAAAACATGAAGAGTTAATTTAAAAAAAGAAAACCAAAAAAAAAAAAAAAAAAAAAAAAAAACCCAACACAAAAAACCATTTACAACAGTTACAAGCATATAAAATACTTAGGATTTAATTCAGTAAGAAATATGAAGGATTGGTAACACAACACTAAGGGGCCATGCTTTGTTCACCATTATGACTGTAATACCTACAGAGGTTCTAGCACAATGCAGACACTTTACAAATATTTACTGAGACAATAGTGTATATGAAGGACCTAAGTTAAGTGTAGTGAAAAGCATGTTCTTTGATTTTGCAAAGATGTCAGTCTTAAAAAAAAAAAAAAAAGAAAGAAAAAGAAAAAAAAAGCTAAAAAAATCCCAACACACGAATATATGTATAAACATGTAGATGTGTATGTATGTATACATACATCTATACATACACAAACATTTTTCTGCAGTTAGGGGCTGGAGCTGACAGAGACAGATAAATAAGCCAGGTATGGTGGCTCACTCTTGTAACCCCAGCAATTCGGGAGGCCAAGGCGGGAGGATCACTTGAGGCCAGGAGTTCAAGAACAGCCTGGGCAACATAGTGGGACCTCACCTCTACAAAAAAGAAAGAAAAATTAGACAGGCATGGTGGCCAATGTGCCTATCGTCCTAGCTACTGAGGAAGAGTAGGTGGGAGGATTGCTTGGGCCCATGAGTTCAAGGTTGCAGTGAGCTATGATCACGCCACTGCCCTCTAGCTTGGGAGACAGAGCAATACCCTATCTCTAAATATAAATAAATAAATAAATAAATAATTCTGAAGTTCATCTGGAATATTAAATATGCAAAGGAATAAAACTATTGATCAAAAGAATAGAAAGGCTAGACATATATCCAGTATATATAATATCTCCCTATATTTCATAGAATTTTATGAGTGAGGGAAATAGACTATTTTAATAAACAGAAAATTAGAAAATTCAATATATTTGGAAATAAATGAAAATCAGACTTCATTATACGCCATTTACCAAAATTACAGAAGGGCTAAAGACTTAAATGAAAAAAAAATCAAATAATCCAGTTAAAGATTATGAATTAACATACACATTTGATTCTTTGATCTCTCCAAGCCTCTAGTAATATGACAGTAAAGGATTTTTTAAAAAGGTATAATCCCTTCCCCAAATAAATCCAGCAAAATTACAGAAGTGATAAAATTCTGGAATCTGGAAAGTCGTATTTGATTTGAAGAAGGCAGAATCCCAGGCAAGACACAACCTAATTTAATAGTGCAGAACACTTGACGGGATCAAACACTGGTGGCACTAGGTACCCCTGAAAGCAGGGACACAGTCTAAAAACAGGGAAACCGGTGGAATATTTACTGAAGTATTTACTTAGCCTCTAGATCACCTACCCCAGCCTTGAAGAGGGTAAAATAAAAGATCTTGATCCTCTCTACTCTAGAAGATACTAACCACAGTTAAAAGTGAAGGTGCCATGCTGAAAAGGGGAAGAGAGACAGAGATAGTGGGAGCCCTTACTTTTTCTCACCCCTCCCCCACAATTAGCTCTAAATACAGTCAAGTTTCCACCTATAGGCAGGGGAGAGTAAGAGGAACAGGGCCTCAAAATGCTGATATAGGAGGGTCCCCAATGAAAATGGTCCAGCCAGATGCACAGTGCTCACATATGGAAAGTGAAGTGCACAGTCAACAAGCCTTGCTCACATACTCAGAGCTTCTGGTTGGCTCCACAGTGCCCCCCATCTGATGGCCTAAGATATCAGACATGAGGCTGATATGAAACACACAGCCTCTGCTTCTGGTAAGGAGAGGCAAAGTCCTAACACACCAACCCTCTAGCAAATGACAAATTCTGGACAAACTATAAAAACCAAAATGAATGAACAGAAAAACCTGCCTGAGGGCACTGGCGAGTTAACAAAAGCAGACAAATCTTGGAGAAGAATAGAAATTTGTGGTTTCAGCCAGAGGGGAGGCCACAATTATGGTGGCAAGGTGTTGATCAGCTATAATTGATAAAAAGCTGTTGTCTTTCTGACACACATTGGGGAAGGTACCTAGGGCAACTAAGACTGACAGAGAGTGAGAGGGGATCCCCAGAGAGCAAGAAATAGAGATGGGAACCCCAAACTCTGGGTATAAACTCTGCCCAAGTTTCTGGCTGACTTGACTCACATTTGCTCGGGCCTGATTGTGGTAGTCTGAAATGGGAACTACTATCTACCAGAGACATTGACAGAGTTTGCGCTTTGACCATAACCTAGTTAACTGCTTCCAAATAAAACCCATCAACATCTTCAGAGCAATATAACAGAATTCTAAATCTCTAGAACATAATATTCACTAGGTCTAGGGAAAAATTCAGTTATTCTCATTCTCAAGGGAACAGACAACACATGTCAACGTCAAACCTACAATGTTATAATTCAGACAAGAACTTTAAAGCGCTATTATGCTTACGCTTAATGAAGTCAAGGAATGTTAAGTAATGAATAAAAAGATAGGAAGACTCAGGAGAGAAACAAAATGTTAATAAACACAGAACCAAACGGAAATTTTAGAACTAATAAATAAAGCATAGAGTGTGCTTAATAAGCATGATGGAGATGATAAAGAAAAGTCAGTGAACTTGATGACAAAACAGACAGAAAAGGGGTTTTTTAAAAAACAGAGCCCATGGACTTGTGGGGAATATCTCAAGGTCAAATAAACAGGTAATTAGTCTCACAAATAACCAAGAGAATGGGGCAAAAACAAAAAAGAAATTGAAGAAATAATGATCAAAAGCTTCTCAAATTTGATGAAAGACATACATTTACAAATTCAAGCTCAGTAAGCAGGATGAATCCCAATGATCACAGTTAAACTGCTGAAAACCAAAAATTAAAAAGAAAATCTTAGAAGTAGCCAGAATAAATTAATGTATTGCACACAGGGAGCAGCAATGTGAATGACTGCAGAACTTCTCATAAGAAACCATGGGGACCAGGGCACAGTGGACTAACACTGTAAAGAGCTGGAGGGGGAAGAAAAGGAAAAAAAAGTGAACCCAAAATTCTAATATGAAAGACAGATACAAACAAATGGGAAAAAATATGACTTGGAGAAAACAGATGAAGATAAAAAAATTCTATCCTGATAAGCCTTAGAAAGACAAGAGAAGACACTGTACTTGTGAAATAACCAGTGCTATTAAAAATGGAAAAATTACAAAAAACGTTCTGTGAAATTAGAAAAATATAATTATAATGAAAGATAAAGTCAAGAAAATTCCCCAGCATCTGAACTTAGATTTCAGATGGGAAAGATCTATTTAGTATCCAGCACCAATGAAGCAGTTCATTGTAAAATTTCACAGGACTAGGGACAAAGAGAATACATAAAAACTTCTAAAAAGAACAAACATAACACATAAACAGACTAAGAATCCTACAGGCTTCGAACTTCTCAGTGGCAACCCTGGAAGCTAGAAGACAGTGGATTAACACCTTCAAAATTCTGCAGGGAAATGATTTACAACCTAGAATCTCAAATCCTGCAAATAGATTCCTTAAGAATGAGAGCAGAGTAAAATATTTTCAGACAATGTCTCAAAATTTACTTATCATTCACCCTTTCTCAGGAGCTCCTGGAAGAGGTGCTCCAACATGGAATCCACCAACAAGATCTGATTTAAGAGGAAAAAAAGAAAGCTGTCAGCATGAGAAAGAAGGCAGATCACAGCTGACAACTGTGTACTCTGTGGGGAACGGCAACAGGCCAGGGAGGAGGAAGTCAGGAGGCCCCAGAAGGTATGGCCTAGAGAAGAGGAAACTGATGTGTTGGAAAATAACCAGAGACTTAGACAACCAGGGTAAAGTTTGCTGCTGAATTATAAAAGGTGTATAGAAAAGTAAGCAATCAAAAAGATAATTTTTAGTTTCAGAGAAAATAAAAACTGTACCAAAATGAAAAGTAAACAGCACATGACATAACTCAGCTGTAATTTCACATTTTCATAAGTCATAATAAACAACATTATTAACCTAACTCAAAGTATTATGTGGTATACTGGGAAGATGAGAGGACAGGAAGTTGTATACATGACAGTATGAGGAGCAGTGAAAGAAGGCTAAACATTCATCTTCCACAGTGAGAACAGATAATACCTACAACTGAAAAATATAAAGAAATTACAACTAATACCATTATTTAGATACAGCTATAAATACCAAAAGAAATAGCATAAAGAGTTGAAAGTAAATGCTTCTGGGATATGAGAAACTGGGGGAAGGCAGAGAGTGAATTAGCAAATAATTTTTCATAAGTGTAATAGAATGATACAGCTCTTTAAATTATGTGCACGTACAACTTTAATGAAAATAAAAACTAAACTAAAAAGAGAAAGGCAATGATAATATTAAGGCCAGAAGAACCCTGCTGGATGCATCTTGGGTGAAGAAGCCACAAACATGAAAAGAAGAGCTGGGTATGGTGGTGTATGCCTATAATCCAGCTACTCAGGAGGCTGAGATGGGAGGACCACTTGAGCCTAGGAGTTTGAGGCCACAGTGATTGAGCCACTGTAGTTCATCTTAGGTGACAGAGCGAGACATTGTCTCAGAAAAAGAAAAAAAAATACATATATATATATATATATATATATATACACACACACTTCAGAATATTTATATGAGTCTCACGGTTAAGATGAGAGAGAAGCCTTTTAAAGCACATTAATTTAAGCTTAAGTTTAGGCCTAAAAAAGGATTTAAAGTTGTTTTAAGACAAAGATTTGACTATTATAAAATTTAGGACATCAAAAAATAAAATAAATGAAAACCCATACTCATAAATAAAGAACAAAAACAACACTGGGGAAAGTTTTTGCAACAAATTCTTATAAATAAACAAAAAGTCAAAGACCAAGAGAAAATGCATGAAAAACATGACTACGCAATCCACAAAAATAAAATATAAATAACAAATATGAAAAAATACTCATTCTCATTAGTAATCAGTTACAAATTAAAGAGATAATAATTTTGAATTACTGGATTAGCAAAGATTAAGAAGTAAAAACAATATTGATCAGAATATGGAAAAAAAGCATTCTCATATGATATTTCGGAAAGGAATACAAATAAAACACTCTTAACTAGAGGGCATTTTGGACTGAGTGTATCAAATGTTTTTAAAAATGTGCACTGACATTTATCCTAAAGAAATACTGAAAACATAAGTACTTTAAAGGGATATTCATTTATAGAGTCCCTTAAAATGCTGAAAAATTGGAAATGTTTAAAATAGAGTATCACATAGATCATTAAAATTTTGTTGTAGAAAAATAAAGAAAAAAGTCATAATAAATAAAAAATAAGAGTTACAAAGTGCAACGTAGAACAGCACTGCAATTCAAACAAACAATAAAGCTAAACATATTTATGCAGAAAAAACAGACTGAGAAGATAATCCCCAAGATGAATGGGGAGTTGTGCAGGTGGTAGTGTTACGTATTTCCGCATTTTCAAGAGAAGCTACAATCTTAAGTAATTTGAACACAAAATGAGCAATAAATAATAAGGAGAAAATAGCATAAAAGAGAGCTAAAGACCTCTGTACTTACCAAAAGTCTGTTATATACACCTTTACTCATTTTGGGGGGTTCTTTTTTAAAAATCTGTAAACTAACAGTTGTACATATTTTAAAGAATAAGATAATATAAGAAGTAGGTGCTCTGGCAATAGGCTCCTAATCTATAGTGAATTCAAAGCTACAAAACTGCTTTACGAGTTTTGATTTATTCATGTAATACAAGTCTCAAGAATCCTTTATATAGAAATCTCTCCTATAGAGCTCTGAGGAATTATTTTATTGTCTAATCAGACTTGGAAGAATCATTTATGTTACATTAAATGTCAGCATACCCATAGTTTAATTTGTCATTTCTTTTAATCCTCTTGCTATAAAGTACATGTAATGTACAAGGGCAAACAGAATGTTAAAGAATAAGAACATCTGTTAAGACATCCAAGATTTGCTATGAAAACAAGATTTTCTTTAGACTTACTAATGCCTAGGCTACTAGTTTCTATGATCTTGAAAGTCTTTTATCATTAAGAATGAATTTTTAAAAACTCATTTGTCATCTTCAGATCACTGATGTGTCACAATGACTGAAAATCTAAAGTAATACATATGAGGTAACAAATGTAGTTCCCATACAGAATCCAAACAACCCACACAGCACCATAGACTTTTGACTTGCATGAGGAATGTAACTTAGATTCAAGGAATTCTTAAGAGTATGAACAAGAAAATAAATTGGGATGCCATAGCCAGTGCATCATAAAACCTTAGAAGGCTTGCTGAGAAAGGACATAAAATATCCCCAAATGCCTTCTGTGAGTTGCCAGTTTATGCTCTTTTAGAAATTTGATATAGTGATGATTTCCAGGATATATTTCTTTCACCATTATTAAGCAACAAAAATGTAAATACATTATTTTCTTAGCCCTTTCTAATGCTATTTGAATTGTTTCCTCCAACTAAAGTTAATATAAATATGTGGAATTTTTTTTTTTAAGCAAAGCAAGGACTCTACATCATAGGTCATGAAATTTACTTTTGACAGTTAAACTTGGGTCCATTTGGTCATAAAATTTAACTCTGAATTTCAGTCTATCTTCAAAAGGAGATTCCTTTCCTCTATTTTTGAATGGATCAAAAAAATATCAAAGAAAATGAACTGTCCCAGTGTTGAATGCAGAGCTTTGACCCAAGTCTCACCTTCTCTGGATGAGGTAATCTTCCAGGATGTCGAGGCAGCGCACCATCTGGGAGAAGATGAGTACTTTGTGGCCACCTGCAATCAGCTTAGGGAGTAGTTTATCAATCAACACAAGCTTCCCTGCTGCCTGAATCATGGCCTGCAGCTGAAAGTCAGGGGCATCAGGGCTGTGGGTTTTTCGGAAATCTTCCAGAATTTTCTCCTCTGCTCCTGAAAAGGAATGGAATAAAACTATTCCTCGGACAGAATATAAGGATAAAGGTTGTACTCTGCTTTACAGATCCTGGGAAAAATGAAGTGAATCCTTAGGTCCTAGACCAGCAGTCCAGTGAGATGCTGGGTGCACTCTTTGGTCTGTGCCTTCAGCAGAGGGCTTTGCAGTGGCAGCAGGAGAGAACTCAGGTGCTCCACTCTCCTGGGAGGTCTCACCAAGTAGAGAGAGGATCTGAGATACCAAGTCCTAAGCTGACTCACCCAAGTAAAGAAATCTTCCCAGACAAGAAGGACTTTCATACCCTTGACATCACAAAGACTATAAGATAATCCAAGCCACATTTTGATTTTAAAATTTCTCCAAAAGTTTCATTGTAAAAAAAAATCCTCCCAACATTTTCTCTAACTAGTTTGGTTAACTATTAATTTGTCTGCAGAGAGTTTTAATCTCATTGCAGCACTTTCACTGATTCAACTAAGTAACACACTTCCCTGTCCCCAAGTAGAAAGTGTGGGTCAGACTCTGAAGAAATAAAGGGCAGCAAACTGGCGAGTGATACCCATCTTCTGCCCGGCAGAGTACATGCTGTGAGGCAGCGTGTTGGCAGAAGTTCAAACCTTGGCTCTTGGTCCTTAGTAGCTATATCACTTAGGCAAATTCATCAAGCTCTCTGAATCTCAGTTTTATACTCTGTAAAAAGGTGAGAATGGATACATCCTAGCATATAATGAAAATTCAATACATGAGTTATTTGATTATCATTAGCTTCTTGCAGAGGCCATGGTAGTCCTGAGTTACTTCCTAGTGCCCCTGACTCACCATTGATCAGGTAGGGATGGTTACAGCACTTCCTCAGCTCCATCATGGTGTTGATGAGATTGGGCATGTTGTGCTGATTTGCCCCCTTGGTCAGGAAGGAAAAGTTCTTCTCGAGGATGGCACGGTAGTACTTTTTCTGGATATTGGTCAGTTCCACCTCAATGATCGTCTCTTGTTTGGGAGCAAGGTTCTTTTCCACATCATCTTTCAGCCGCCGAAGCATCATTGGTTTTAGGATAGACTGCAGTTTCTTTACCTGTCCAGGGAAATGAGACCTAGTTACCTGCCTCAATCCCAAGTTAACGATTACTGGGGTATTCCAACCTTCACTCTAATTTCTTGAACATTTACGCATAGTACTGTGGTAGTAGACTAAAAGAAAGATTATGATCGATCCCCGAAAATGGAGAGTTTATAATAGTACTGAAAGGGAATAAGGGATATGATTTTAATTCACAAGCAATTACTGAGAATCTAGTGGCAATCTCAGAAGATAAAAAGGGAGAAAGGTATAAAAGAGTACCTATTCTCTAGGATGGAGAAAACACGTCTCTCTGTCATTCTTTCTCTAATGCACACACCACATGCACAGTAATTACCTGAAGAATATTTTAAATTATGTTAGGAGGTATGAGTGATATATTACAAAGGCAACTTAGACGCTGAGAGAATGGAGTAAGAAGTAGAGATGATCTGGAAAACAATTCCTCCTATACCTTCTAAGTAACAATAGCAGCATACATGCTTGGGTGTAGCAGTATGTAAAGAACTAATGTTATAGGTGACATCTACTCTATCATGGAATCTGTCACATCAGGGGCACTTTAAGTCTGATGGTGTTCATTGCTACAATTTGTCTGTTCTTCCCCTAAAAGCGCAGGCCTGGACAGCAGATCTTTATGCAACTGACTGCATCAGCGGCAAGGTGACTTGTTCCCCCTCCCAGTGAGACAATGACAGACTGAGGGATTCAAACTCAAAGTACCTGAGTTAACCTGGAGCTAAAACTTGATACCGGTAAGATTAACTCTGATGGAAAAACAAGGGAAGATGAAAGTGCAAAAGAAATCACGTTTCAAGTCAGAAACGGCTGTTCAAAAATTTTAAAAGGGGTAGACTCTGCATAAACAAGTTGTGTGCTGCGAGATTGCTTCCTGAAGAAATATAAAGTGATTTACAGAGAGTGATTTAGAAGAGTTACTTACAAAAGCACATTTTAGACAATGATGAACATGCTTTATTTTGGAAACAGATGCTTTCCAGAACTTTTATTTACTGTGTTTTAAAATACAGACATCTCACAGAGCAGAGATTAGAGTAGTGGTTACCAGGGACTGGGTAGTGGGGTGGAGTAGGGAGGTACTGTTCAAAGGATACAAAATTTTAGTTAGACAGGTGGAATAAGTTCAAGAGATCTACTGAACAACATGGTGACTACAGTTAATAACAATGTACAGTATTTCTGAAGATTGCTGAGAGTGGATTTTGAATGTTCTCACAAAAAGCATGTGCTAATTAGCTCTATTTAGCCGTTCCACCATGTATACATATTTCAAAACATATTGTATGTGATACATATTTTTGTCGATTAAAAAAGCCAAAAAATTTAAAAATAATTATATATAACTAAATATTTAAAAAAATAAAATATTTGGTGTCATTTTTATGGTTTTCTCCTACCTAACTCCAATCTTCATCTTTTTATGAGACTTTCATTTTTACCAACCAAGGGTACTTAGAAATCGAATCCCCCATATGGGTAAGGAATTACTATATAAGAACCTAAAGAGAAAAGACACAGCTAGCTGATTGTTAAAGACAGGGACAAATGTCAATCTGCCACATGCTGGGTTCAGCTTTTGCCCTTCTCTTGGTTCATACCTTGAATCATTTAGAGTTTACTATATGCCAGACATTGTGCTGGTCAATACAACAAACACAACTTGGGAGAAGATGTGGGCCTTGTCCTCAAGGAGATCTTTGTCTAGGAAGAAGAAAAAATGCATACCACAAATTAAGTGCAATGGGAGAAGAGGATGCATTTCTAATGATCCAAAAACGGAGAGAAGGTTGGAGCTGGCTTTTGAAAATCAATAGATAGGGCAAATGTAGGAACTAAGTTTGATTATTCACTGCTCTGATGCAAGCCTGACTTGCATCAGAAGTAGGAAGAAAGAGACTGGAACCCCAGAGTGTATGCTTGACATGTGGGCAAAATTCCCAAACCTTTTCATTCCCCTCATTCTTCGCCCCAACCCACTTACACACCATTGCTGGATTAATTTGGCAGAGCTAATTATGTCATTTCTGTAATAACGCCTTGCATGGCTTCTTTGTTACCTGCTGAATTCTTCAAACTACCTTTCAAGATCTTCCCACAATATAACCCTAAACCCTTCTGGCCTTATATTTTCCAGTTCATCCACTCTGTTTTCAGCTTAATCAGATGTTTCCCCACTAGTGAATAACTACCATGACTCTGATTATGCTGGGTTTTTTTTTCTATGCAGAGTGGTTACCACCTCTTCTCTCTACACCTGTGAAAACCTGCCCACCCTCAAGATGCATTTTCAAATTGTACTCTCTCCCTAGAGTCTTTTCTAATTCTCAAATAGATGTGACCTGTCTCTCCTTTGAAGGACCAACTCTACTATTTGTTCCTCTTATGGCACGTACATTTGTCTGGGTTATTTCTATAATCCCTAGTAGAGATTCTATAATCCCTAGTAGAGTATTTATTACTATCAGTTGTTTTTTATTAGCTTTGAGTCCAACAAGGTAGACTTGGAACTGGATCTTGAAAACTGAAGAAATGCAGCTGATATGGACAAAAGTGGACTTATCAACTACTCCAGGTATGTGACTGCCTTTTTTTCCTCACTACCTGTGTATTGCATTGTACTCAAGAAGATGGACCTGGGAACAAGTTGTAGATTTTGAAGGGGAAACGATGAAGGATGCGGGAAGCAGAAGAAAGCACCATGCTCCTGAGACCAGAGCTATAAGCAAAATCAGTGAATGCACAGTATGTGAAATTAGTGAAGCAAGGAGGCCCGATACACCAACATAAAATATTTTGGGCACATAAGGTATTTTGGGTACAGACCCATCTATCCTCTGGGGCAGTAAGAACTGCTAATAATCAGCTTACCCTCCCCAACATAAACAAACACATAAAACAAAAGAGGTAATGCTCATTTTACCAGGAATGTGACAACTTGCTAAATCCTGGACCCATAGCATCCTGCTCTTTTCTTGATGAAGATAACGATCACATTGTCTCAATTCTTTGGGTCCCTAATTACCTGTTCCTCTGTTTTCAGATCTCCAAATTCCTCCAAGAAAGCGGTCTCTGAAGGAAACTGTGATGGCTCCAGAAAATTTAACAAACTGAAGAGCTCCTCCACAGAGTTCTGCAAGGGTGTTCCAGTGAGAAGCACTTTATGTTCCTGCGCGAATTAAACACACCATGAACAGTGCTTGAGCCATCAAAATAGTGCATTTTCGTGGGGAAAATTAAGCCAGGGCATTGAGTGCTCAATTTGGGGCAATTCTGATCTGCTTTAATGAAAAGACAATATGCCATCATAGGGGTATAGTCAATAAACGAATCAACCTTCCTTTCACATCACTGATTCCAGCAGCACGTTCATGTTAATTAAAGCAACTATTTACTCATTCACTAAATATTACTGAGTGCCTCCCCACCAGATACTGTGCACTGTGCCAAGGCAGTAATGTTAAAAGGGCATCATCTTTGGTACCAGTTCATTTAGGGGCCTGGAAACCAGCCAAAACACCTTACACTTCCAAGTCATATATTTCATGGTATTTAAGAGTCCTCCTAAGTCTATGGAAACCAATCTGTGGCAAAGGCCAAATTGTTGACCCAGTTTGTAACAAAAAAAATCTTAATTCCTATACTATTGCAGTTAGAGAGACCAAAAAAGAAAATCTAATGTAAAAGGACTAGGCAGAAATAAGTTACATGCAGAATGGCTAAAGAGTGTTTCCTCCAAGCTGAACAGAAGGAACCTGTGTTTATGTAAAGAACTGCTAACTCTCACCAGGGCCATAAGCTTTAGACCCTCCAGAAGTTTGCAGTTCCTATTCTTCAGTCTGTGGGCTTCATCAATGATCACACAGCTCCAGTGAATCTTCTTCAACTCCGGGCAGTCTGCTAGGATCATTTCAAATGTTGTGATGACGACGTGGAACTTGAAGACTCCTGAAAGGGGGTTTCCCTGAGGATGATACAACAAAAGTCAAAGCTTTACACCGTGGCTATAGAATTCTGCTAATATCTGCTGGATTAGAGGAGGCAGCACTACAAATGCTGGGGCCTAGGTGAGAAGACAAGCACTGCTTTTCCTCATGTGAGAAAAGAGAATATAAGAATGAACAAGCTAGTTAGCCAAAAGGCCTCACACCATCAATGAAACAGAAGTGAGACAACATCTGCCCTCACAAAGGTGAGAAGGATGGGCAACACGGAAGGCATGGCAAGGCAGCATTTTTATTTATTAGCTGTCATGATAAGGAAATCAGATGGGTGTTGGTTCACAAGTTCCCAGCCAGGAGTCAGTCTAAACCATGCATAGTTTGAATGCCCAAAGGAAACTCTCTGCTACTTTTCAGACTTAATTTCACCTTATAATTTGAGTTCTAGCACAGATTGAAGGTAATGATCCTGATTCACCTAAGACAAGCACTACTAGGCAGGATACAGCTTTGTTTTTCAGTCTGTCTTGGTGCTGCCATCACATTTCAAGAGCACACCTGCATCATGTTAGAGCACTTCTTAAATTTCTTTCAAGTGTCTCTGCTGTCTTTGAAACCTCTGGGGAGACCACTGGCTTTCTTCTGATTGAAATCGTTTAATTTTTACCTTAATTATAAAAACCAGTGTACAGGACAAACACACAACTATATTCAGCTAAGTGATAGCACTTAAAAACTTAAAAAAAGAGAAAATGTTGCTGTTGTGTTTTTAATGATTTGAAACCTATTTCCTCTTTATCCTTCTCTGTCAAATCTGTTAACCTCCTCTCCAAACTCCCTGGCTGGGAATCTATTCTCTGTATAGTAATTCTTTTGCTCACATTCTTCACTGAACACAAAACAATTCAGATAAAATCTTCTGCATATAAAAGTAACTTCATAAACCAACAAGTCAAACTTTCAGTGTCCTAAAAAAGGTATATTTCAGAGTTTAGACAGCATGCCCTACAATCCTGTGTTATATCATAAATTAAAATGAACTACCAGGGAGAGCAGGAGTCAGCCTTGACAAACATATTACAAAGTCATTCCACATTAACACAAGATGCAGGGCACTGGAACTTCTAAAGATAAGTGACAGAAAGGCTGTTCTCAGCTTAGGCAGTCCCTGGGTCTCTGATTCACGTGAGGCTCACCTGGGCGTCTCTGTACACCATTTCATACTGCTGGATCATCTGCCTGCTGATCTGGCTGCCATGGTACACGATGGCATTCATCTCTGTCCATGTCCGGAACTCCCGCTCCCAGTTAGTGATGGTGGAGAGAGGGGCGATAATGAGAAAAGGGCCGTGGATTCCTCTCAGAAATATTTCTGAAAGGAATGTGATGGACTGGATGGTTTTCCCTAGGCCCATCTCATCAGCCAAAATACAGTTTTTTCTGCAGAGAGTGAGAAATATAAGTAATTCATTATCAATATAGGAAACTTACAGAGGCTGGTTATAACTTGAAAAGATGCTTCACAAATAGACCTTTACCTATAAGATTATCATTGAAGGCTTTATTATCATTTTACATATTAAACTGAGGTTAGTTATTATTATTATTCATACCTTGCCTACTTCCAGAACAGAACCTTGCTAATTTGGGGGAAAATACAGTCATGTGTCACTTAAGGATGGGGTCACATTCTGAGAAATGCATCACTGGGTGACTGTGTCATTGTGGGAACATCATAGAGTGTACCTACTAAACCTAGATGGTATAGCCTACTAAACACCTAGGCTATGTGGTATATAGCCTATGGCTTCTAGGCTATAAGCCTATACAGCATGTCACTGCAGTGAATACCATAGGCAATTGTAACACCATAATAAGTATTTGTGTATCTAAACCTGTCTAAACACAGAAAAGGCAAAGTAAAAATAGAGCAAAATATAGATTAAAAATGGTATACCTGGCCAGGCGCGGTGGCTCACACGTGTAATCCCAACATTTTGGGAGGCCAAGGCGGGCAGATCACCTGAGGTCAGGAGTTTGAGACCAGCCTGGCCAACACGGTGAAACCCCATCTCTGTTAAAAATACAAAAACTAGCAAGGCGAGGTGGTGGGTGCCTGTAATCCCAGCTACTAGGGAGGTAGAGGCAGAAGAATCGTTTGAACCCAGGAGGCGGAGGTTGCAGTGAGCTGAGACCACACCATTGCACTCTAGCCTGGGTGACAGAGCGAGGCTCTGTCTCAACAAAAATAAAAAATAAAAAAATAAAATGGTATACCTAGGTGATAGGTTGATAGGTGCAGCAAACCACCATGGCACACATTTACCTATGTAACAAACCTGCATATCTGGCACATGTACCCTAGAACTAAAAAATAAACATTAAAAAACAAAAACAAAAAAGGTATACCTATATAAGGCACTTACCATGAATGGAGCTTACAGGACTGGAAGTTGCTCTGGGTGAGTCAGTGAGTGAGTGGTGGGTGATGTGAAGGCCGAGGACATTACTGCACACCACTGTAGACATTATAAATACTGTACACTAAGGCTACACTCAATTTATTTAAAAATATTTTTTCTTCAATAATAAATTAACCCTAGCTTACTGTAACTTTTTTACTGTATGAACTTCCAATTTTTTTAAACTTTTTGACTCTTAAGTGTTATTGCAAAGAGTCAAGAAATTTTAAAATATTTAAAAGTTTTTGTATAACAGTATATTCCCATATATATATATATTTTTTTTTTCAGGTTAAGGATTTAGAAATAGAAAACAGCTTTAAAGGATCTTCTGGATTTTGTTTCATCTAGATTGAGCCCAACCTTTGGTGTGGCTGGTCAAAAAAAAAAAAAAAAAAAAGGCACAAATTCAATGATGTCTAAAGATCATTCCTTTTGGTTGGAGAAACAACTGACAAAAACAAAGTAAGTCTTGGATGATTAATGTGCAAAGATTACCACCCTAAATTGATGGCCATGCTGCTCCCTCTCACCAGTCTGCTACTGCGACTCTAGGTTTTCCAGGCTAAGGCAATAATATACCTCCGGGTACAAACATCTGGGCTGGTTTTGGTTCCTTACCTGTTATACCAGTTAAAAAGAAGCCAGTTCATCCCTTCCAGCTGGTACTCCCGGAGCTGGTTACTGTTCTTATACTCGCGAGACTTCTCGAGTTTCTGCCAGGAGTCTGAAGCAGGCCGCTCCTAGGCAGGAAAGCAAACAGCATAATAGATAGAGAATGATGTTTTAGGAGCATAACATGGATACTAATGAGGACAGTGGTAAATCTCACTGTCACAAGGCTGGTTTCAAACTATAGTTATTACCTTCTGAGTAATGTATAGGTTGGGGGAACTAAGTAGGAGTCAGGCTGAGAGAATGGGTAGGAATCCTGATTGCTTCTAGATAATAACTTACAATTAATTAGCTTCAGAATGAAACTCTCCCTGCTCTCTATCTGGTCTGTCACTGCATTACACCACACACCACAATTAGCCTGGTGCTGTATTTATTTATCCATGCACACACATGCTTCTTCCATTAGACTGTGAGCTCCTGAGGGCAGGGCCTGTACCTTGTTTCTTACCATATCTCACATAAGAATCAACCTACAGCAAATGCTTAATAGATGACTGACAAGTTGAATTAAAAGCAGAAAACAGTATATATGGGAGAGGGTTGAAAGAATAATAATCAATCATGCAA
Source organism: Hylobates moloch (assembly GCF_009828535.3). Lineage (NCBI taxonomy): Eukaryota > Metazoa > Chordata > Mammalia > Primates > Hylobatidae > Hylobates > Hylobates moloch. The sequence goes on along the minus strand of NW_026652296.1, from coordinate 19,251,560 downwards.
ACAAAACACTATGAACTATGTAAGTTTCTAATCACAGTTCTGCATCTCAAGACACCTCTATCTACCTTTCATATGCCAAAAAAAAAAAAACAAAAACAAAACACTCCTCTTGAATGGACTCCTACAGAGACCCAAGTTTAATGTTCCGAGTATCAACCTTCCAGTGATGTAAAAGCAAGAAATAATATTAATAAGGAACTAGATAACAGTTTTTCACATAAAAATGGCAATTTTTTTTTTTTAAACAGAAACTGATCATTCCAGCCTATAGCCATATTCTTTAACAACTGATTCTCTTTTCAAGTTAGTTACACCTTAATAAAGCTCTGGGCTGGGTGTGGTGGCTCACGCCAAAGTAATCCCAGCACTTTGGGAGGCCAAGACAGGCGGATCACCTGAAGTCAGGAGTTTGAGACAAGCCTAACATGGTGAAACACCATCTCTGCTAAAAACATACAAAAATTAGCCAGGCGTGGTGGCATGCACTTGTATTCCTAGCTACTCAGGAGGCCAAGGCAGGAGAATTGCTTGAACTCAGGAGATGGAGGTTGCAGTGAGCTGAGATTGTGCCACTGCACTCCAGCAACAGACCAAGACTCCATCTCAAAATAACAAAAATAAATAAAAGCTCTGATCCCAACTCTCCCTCCTTTTAATTGTTGGATAATCTATATACTTCTCAGGCGCCCTGGGAGATCTTGGCAGTTGAGTGGTAATAATCCAGAATCAGAAAAACAAATACATTCAATAATGTTTATCAAAAACCTATGTTCTCTCTGTGGGAGTCACAGGGATCTGCAGATAAAGGAAAGTTCTTTGCTTAATAATATTCCAGTTGAGTGAAGAAGGGAAAATCAAAGAAAAGAGTTAGCTGATGAAGAGATAAGAAACAGGAAAGATACTACTGAGCTTCTCTTGCACACCAGCCATTACTTACAAATTTTATTTTACTGACTCCATATAACAGCCACACACCAAGAAATCTAAGCCAATATCAAAGCTTCTTAAATGTCACATACATCAAAACAGACCTGAGACCTAAAGGTGACCAGGGTGCTGGCAAAGTTCGATCTGGGGTGGAAAACACTGAATAGAAGGTTCAATGAGAAGTAACGAAGGTAAAATACCACAGAAACCACCTAGGAACAAGCCAGGTGGACTTCCATGATTGCAAAGTTCATAAAATTACATGTTCCGAGAAGTGGCAGAGAGAGACAAAACTACTTTACCACATGCTTAATTTCAGGGAGAACTTGAAGAGATTCAAATTCTTTAACTTTTGCAGGATCCACATCTTCCTCTAGCTCCCATGTGCTTTCTTCATATGGTAGTGAGCACCACTTCACCAGGTAATGTGTTACCTCCTGGTGGGAAAACAGGAAAGAAACTTAATGTTCTATTAGATTAAAGGAGTCAGTCATATCTGCCAACCTCTGAAAAACCACCCTATATGACTAGACAGGAATACTATTAAGACAAAGGTCACATGTTAAAACAAGTGAAATATGTGGAAAGAAGGGAAGATGCTTTAGGAGAGGCGAATACCCACCTCCCCTGTTTCTGCATCCTTGGTGTGGGCCACCTCCAAGATGCGATCAACTTCTACATAGTCTGGATTGAACAAGTCTTCATCAGGCTAACACAAACAGAGGAGAACAGTTAGGAAGTGTGTCTGCTTGCCTCAAATCCAACACCTAGGGTGTTATCTCTAAGTGATCCCTACTCTGGGCCCTATCAACAAACACAAAAAGAAAGGGTTTGCTTAAGAATAAAAGTCACAGGCATTTATTCACTGTCTCCAAATCTTGCTGTCCATGACTAAATTTAAAGGATCCAACCATCTTAGAGGCTACACCCTAGCCAGGTAATAATTCCCTTTTGGTCATTATAGCAATGCACAAAAATCAGCAGAAGGGTTCCCTTTTCCTTACTGGTCCTTATTTCAAACATAGCCCTTGGCAACTAGGAATTACAGTTTCTTTTTCTTCTTAATAACAACAACAGTTAACATTGGAAAGGGGCATGAGGGAAGCTTCCTGGGTGCTGACAATGTTCTATTTGCTGATCTAGGTAGTAGTTACACAAATGTGTTTACATTGTAAAAATTCATTGAGATGCACACTTTTAGCTTTATGCACACTATGCTTCAAAAAAAGTTTACCTACAAAACAACAAGAAGCAACATATAGAAATACTTAATGTATGTCCAGAGTAACGCTAAGTACTTTCATTTAAGCTCCAAAACTACCTTACGGAGTAGGTACTATAATTACCTTACAGATTAGGAAACTGACTCAGAGATATTAAGTAATGTGACCAAGTTGACGGAGCTATGTTAACTGGACCATTCACCCAGGTCTTTCTTACCCAGAAGCCGAAGCCCTCCTCCAGGAGTGAAGAGCTCTTACTGCCACTTAGTCTGCAAGGCACTTTTGGGGCTAGTTTCATCGTCTAATCAATGCAGGATACTTTTTACAACCTCCCTGGCAAGGCTCTCAGTATCAATTATTCCCGATTAAGAATTTACTACCCTTCAAGACCTGATTCACTGTCGAAACAGCTTTATCTCTACCTCTTTAGTAGTAGCATCATGATCTTTATCATTAGTAAATTATAACTTAACTTCCTTCCTTATAACTGTTGCTCATTGGAGTGAACTGCTTCCTTTACAGCAGCAATAAGTAATTTGATTCTTTCCTCTCTCTTTAGGCTCTTCAGCAATCCCCTCCCTATCTGGGTTAAAAAAAAAAACCCAGTTTGTTCAACAGTTCTTCATATACCGTTTCCATCTTAATGATACAAAAAGCTAATATTTATGGAAAAGTGCCTATGAGCTAAACATTGCTATAAACATTGTGTCCTTTATTATTCACAACAGTCAAGATACGGAAACAACCTAAATGTCCATCAAGGGATGAATGGATAAAGAAAGTGGGGTGTATATATCTAGACAATAGGATATCATTCAGCTTTAAAAAAGAAGGAAATCCCATCATTTGCAACAACATGGATGAACCTGGAGGATGTTATACAAAGTAAAATAAGCACAAAGACAAATATTGTATGATCTCACTTATATGTGGAATATAAAATAATCAAACTCATAGAAGCAGAGAGTAAAATGGTGGTTGCCAGGGATGAAGGGGAGGGGTAAACGGGGAAGACATTGGTCAAAGGGTATAAAATTTCAGTTACGCAGGATGAATAAGTTCTGGAGACCTAATGTATAGCATGGTGATGACAGTTAAAAATACTGTATTATATATTTGAAATTTGCTAAGAGGATAAATCTTAAGTGCTCTCACCCTTAGGGGGGAGAAAAGAAAACAAAACCCCTACTTATGTGAGGTGATGGATATGCTCACTAGCTTGACTATAGTGATTATTTCACAATGTACACATACATTAAAACATCAAGTTGTACACCTTAAATATAAATTTTTGACAATTATACGCCAATAAAGCTGAAAATGGCAAGAAAACTATCATCTAATCCTTGCAGGTATTCTGTGAGGCTGATTCTATCAGGAGTCCTGCTTTTTCCTATGATACTGAGTTTGAAGGAGCTTATGCCATGGCCTGAGGCCACCCAGGTGTGTGTGAGGCTGGGCTGGGAGGGGCAGTTTGACTGCAGAGCCCAGGCTCTTACCATTGTGCAGTCTGCTCTCCACCTATGCCCCATTCCCACCATGACAGTCCTCTTGCAGCTGCCCTCAGGTTTTGCAAAGTCCCTCACTGAATCCTGGTACCCAAATGAACATAACATTTAGGAATGAAAAGAGCATGGTACAGCAGGACTGTTTTATTGGTGCAGTCTAGGATTAGTAGGATTCGTTTACTTTTTAAACAGCCACGTCCTACTCTTGACACACAGTAAATGTGTAGTTAATTAAACTGGCAATATGTTTTCACCCTAGATCTGCTACCCAGTCATTTTCCTCACTTCAGAACTAGAAAGATTCCAAGAACAATGTAGGATATTACATTTATTCCTACATTTATTCATCCTACACTGTCCAGGCAAACCCAGGCTGATCCTGACATTTATTCTCTCAGTAGTGGGTCTGGTTAAAACGTCTCCTGGTGTTCAAGAGTTAGGATTTAGTCAGGAGTCTACCTCTGTGCATGTGGGAAGTTGCAGGCTCTTGGAGCCTGTGTTTCCTCCATGTGTGCTTTAGCTAACTCATAAAGCAGCTGGAAATAATGGATATAAAGCTCTACTCAAAACGAAGTTACTATTTGTATCACAAAAATATTTACCCAAATTGCTAATAAATACGTTGAATAGGTCAAGACCAAAGGCAGTGTTATAGGAACTACTCTTCAGTATTATTCCTCCTTAATTTCATGTGTTCCAATCTTCTCAAGAGCCTTTCCTTCCCACAAGAATATGAACTCTATTTGTATTATTTCTATATACCCCAGCACAGTTTCCTCTATTCTTGGCCAAGGAAAAACCACTGCTTTGGGAACAGATCAGAAAACAGACACAAAGGGCTGTGTAGGCTATATTACAGGGTTTAGACTTTATTCCAAGAATAACAGATTAAGGTTAAGGTTTGTGGCATTTTCTGATATATAGCACTTATAGATTTGTTTAATATTAAAATCCATCAGTCCTTCCTCCTGCTGTAGGTACAATACTTAGAAATTCCCAAGTTTACATAAATAAAATTATTTATTTGTTTACTTTCTCACACTTTTAGATTTATTTTTTCACATTCAAACTTTAGGACCTTCTGAAATGTCCTTTTTGGGTTGCAGTGGGTTGAGGGAGCAGGGACAAAAGAATTGTGTGCATATTCCTCTCACTCTAGCTATTTATTAGTATTCGGACCAAGATGCATGTTCTTATGAGTTGTCAGTTTATAAGGTTTGATCCTTAACTTTGGTGGATACTTTTCTTTGACTTGAATCTAGACTAGTTTTGTTGCAAATCAGCACACATTTATCAATTTGACTTGAGCAACAGATCAGTATAGGACTTTAACTTGGACTTAGAAACATAAACAGTATTTACTGCTGCAAGAAAAGCAGCAGTCAAATGAGTCAGTAAATATTGCTTCACCTCCGTAAAAATGTGCTTCATCTGGGCTTGTTTATTCCTAAATCGCTTGATCTTCTGTGCGATGCGAGGATCCTTTTCGAGCTCTTCCATTGTGGCCCATTTACAATGTAAGTAGGAACTATCCAAAGACATACAAATTGTCAGGCAAGCACGTAACTAGCAAACGATCGAGCTTTAAGGTGTTCAGTAAACACGGTGACCATCTAACGCAGAAATAGTAAAATGGTTTATTGTGAAACTGCTGGAGATTGGGCTTAGAAAGACCTTCCTCTTAAGGGCAACAACAGAAAACAAAACAAAATGGAGTAATTCCAAGCAACTGATCTCTCTGCAGCTTCTAGAGAAACTGGCTGAGAACACAGGGAGGGCAGGTGTGGGCAGGTTATCATTAACACACATTAGTGAAAGTGGGTCTGTAGCAGAAACAAAAAAACACAAGAGGGGAAAAGAGCATATGCTACAGGAGAGTGGTTCTCTACCCTGGTTGCATATGAGAATTGCCCAAGGAGTTTTTAAAAAAACAACAATCCTTGGGCCCCACTGAGTCTGAGCCAATGGTCTTAGGTGGAGCAAGGGCTTCAGTGGTTTAAAAAAACTCTCCAGGTAATTCTGTGTGCAGCTATAATTGAGCGTTACTGCCTAAGGTAAACTTGAGTCAGACAAGACCTGTGGGTCATGCCTTAGAGGCAAGACTCTGAAGATGTAGAAGATAATAAAGTCACAAGAGAAAAAAAGTTTTATTCATATAAAACCCAAATACAGAGAATACTTTAAATAGACGTACAAATTTCTATACTTAACGTAGAACAGCTCCAAGTCGAATGGAGGTTCTCCTGGGTGAACCTGTAACAAATAGCAAGCAGTTATCAGCCCAGATCCCAGGCAGATCACCCTTACTGAGCCAAAAGAAAACAGGTAATCAACATCTCTGCCTGATTTCCATAAAGATTTCTTAAAGCATATTTTCATTTTCCCAGGCCTTTTCCTGACACCTATTGGTCAGGTTTTCCAAAGGTGAAATACACAGCTACAAGGTAAAAAACTGATCTTCCTGCTGTCCTTCCAAGGTCTAGGCTGGGATGGCATTCAGCTGATAAACCCAAATTGGCCCAAGACTCTGAGAAATGTCAGGACCAGAGCCTGGTGCGTAAGTGACTACATTCATCTCTGGCATCCCCCTAACACCTCACTTCTAAAACACCAATGGTATTCACTCTCCATGTAAGGAAGTTTACTTTCATACATACTTGAAGTAAAGATGAAGCCATGCTCTCACCAGCACCAACATACTCTACCACTCCAGGAATTTCCTATAGGAGATTCCTACAATGGCCCTGAGATGTCTGAAGAAAAGAACCCCCACGTTTCCATTAGGACTCATGTGGGTGTGTATGTGTGTATGTATGTGTGTGTGTGTGTATTTTTTTTTTTTTAAATAGAGACAGGGTCTCACTATGTTGCCTGGGTTGGTCTTGAACTACTGGGCTCAAGTGATCCTCTGATGTTGGCCTCTCAAAGTGTTGGGATTACAGGCGTGAGCCAATGAACCTGGTCTCCATTAGGACTTTTTTTCCATCTCTTCTTCTTGGCCCTCTGCTAAATTTTGGTGGGCTACAGCAACTAAGGGATATATGGCTTTTGCTAGGATCACAATGGAGGAAATCAGCAGCTTGAGCCATTCTAGATATTTTAAGAGTTTTATGTCCTAAAATGCTCTATAGGGGTAAAAATAAGTGTTGGCTAGCCAGACAATATTCTTGCCTAGCTCTCACTCCAGCCAATAATGGTCATTCTAGGTTCTCCAGCCAAAAATCTCTTCACAGAAGATATAATCTGTGCTAATGATATAAAAGCTAGAAACATGAGCCACCAACCTCCTGGACAGTCTTAGATGCCAGGATCTTCTCAATGATGTTTGCATCATCTTCTGGAGGCTCCTGGGGACAAAGATGAAAAAAAAAGAAAATTGCTGGAACCACAGAATCCAAGAAAACAATTCTATAAGAAATACTACAATGGGTACTACTTCATTCAAAAGTTCACCTTTGAGTACCAAGGCCTCCCATCAGGCCACAGAGTGGTCAAAAGGTCACAAATATTTTGCAAAGCTAGAATTTAAAGTGGTGGCTTCTAAGCTCTGGACACAACTCTATCACAAAAGCAGAGAAGTTTTTCAGATTCAATTTCAGATCTGCATTTAACATACCTAAAATTGTTTTTCAGATTTACCTTCTTTGCAAAACTACCTACATGTTGCTGCATAAACTTTTCAGAAAGCTCTGAGTCTGAGGTCTTAAAGTTAGTTCTAATATCTACCAGCTATTGACTTTAGGCAAGTCAATTAATACCTCCTAGTCTCCAAATATATTAAAATAGTAGTTAAAAATACGTATCTCACTGGATTAGTGGGAAGATAAAATAGTATTACTATTGGAAAAATGTTTTCACATACTATTCAAAATCAAGGTATAATTATTCTCTATTAAATTGTACCATCTTTCCCCTTTGTAGCTGGTAAAGGCTGTTTCGCTGTTCATCCTTTGAACCTAAATCCCAACTGAAAACATAAATTCCTTTTTACCCTAGATAAACATCAACACTTCTATGCTCCAATCTCCAGGAAATCTCTTTCTATAGAGTATTTACAGTTAAAAACACAAAATGTTTAACATACTTTCTAGAACCTTGAGCAGCATTATTTCTCAGTGGTTCGTATGCAAAATGACCTTTTCAGATCTATTACAATATGAGACTTAAAACACCATATGAAAAGAACACTCATCACAACAACGAAACTGCCAAATTCAGTATTCTGGGTTCCTGGTTGGAACGTCCCAGAAGGATGATTTGTATATCTTCAGTCTACCCATTCTAGGGCGTAAAGCCATAAAATTATAGAAAACATCTCTTAAGATCTTAAATCAAGCTTTTCCCAGGAAAGTGATGATGGGTTAAAAGAAATGAGGAAGGCATATGGCAGAAAAGAATTATGGAAATCAGCAAGCAGGCACAGGCAGACGCTCCCAAAGGTTATGAATATTTACTAAGCTCTCTCAGACACATGGCATTGTGCTAGATGCCATGCAGAAGTTAATCCAAAGCCACACACGTCCCTTCTCACCATTCAACAGGAAGGCAAGTAAACTATAATTACCAAACAATAGAAGAAAGGGGTGTGAATACAGACTATGCTTTTGTTTCTCTGTTTAAGTATTTGTTCTGCTTGGTTCCTAAACATAGATAGGTGGCAGGGAGAAGGCGGCAGTTCACTGTTTATTGCTGTCTTCTCCCTTTACTACATAAACTTTCAGAGGGCAGGGATCCTTGTTTTATATACCGACATAGCTAGATCAGGAAATGCATAATCAATAGGTATTTGTTGAATGCTAAATAACAAGGAAGAGGAAAAGAAAGAAGGAAACACAGTGAGGAAATAAAGTGTCAAACTCTCTGAGGCCACAGAGTAGAGACAGCGATTTTTCTTGATTTATGTCACTTAATTTAAGAAGTCTCCCCCTTCTCCATACACTCAGACTTACATACTGTCAGGATGGTAACAGCAAAGGGCCAAAGCCAGGTGAACTTTAATGAGCAGCAAGGACCACTACCACTGATCTTGCAGCCAACTAACTAAAAGTCTGACTATGGCAAGTGGGCAGTGAACAGGTGCTAGGTTAAGAGAAACTAGACTAATGAACCAGCTTCCTACCTCATTTCCTTCCTGAATTTTTATCCCACATTATTTATGGAGTGCTTTTAGTTTATGCACTGGTCTTACAGAAGTAAATGAGATATGTCTAGTCTTAATCATCAAGGAACTATCAGGCATGCTAACATAATGCTTAGTTACTGAGGTATGGCATACTTGTAGTATGCAGAAATCTCAAGTGTACATCTTGATGACTTTTTACATACAGAAATGCACTTATATAACTACCACTCAAGATCTAGTTATATAATTTTTCCAACCCTCTGAAAAATCCTGTGCCCCCACTGTAAGTAACCAATATTCGGACTTCTACCACCATAGACTGGTTTTGCGTATTAAACCTCATGTAAATGGAATCATACAGTATGTAGTTCATTCTTTTTTAACACTGTGTAGTATTTTGTAATATAAATAAACTATCCACTCTACTGTTGAGGAATATTTGGTTTGCTTCCAATTTTTGTATTACACAAGAAATTCACATAAATTATGTCTTTTGGTGGAAAAATATGCTCATTTATCTTGGATATCTAACTAGGAGAAGAAACACTGGGTTATGGGGTAGGTAGATGTCTAATTTTAATAAATATTGTCAATAAATAAATAAATATTGTCAAAAATTTTCTCAGTGATGTAAAAATTTTGACACTTACCAGCAAGGTATGGGAGTTCTGGATGACTTGATACTGTCAGTCTTTAGCATGTTAGCCATTCTGGTGGATATGTAGTGTTGTCTCTTTAATTCACATTTTCCTTATAACAGAGGATGCTGTGCCCCTTTTCATATGCTTAATGGACATTTGGATATCCTCTTTTGTGAACCTCCTATTCAAGTCATTTGCCTATTTTATAAATTGTTCTTTCTAATTTATTTTCAATAATTACTTTAAATAAGAGTCCTCTCTCAGATACACAGATTACAAACATTCTTTACCAATCTATGGCTTGCCTTTTCAATCCCTTAATGTGTCTTCTGATGAACAGAAATTCTATGTAATCCATTTTGTCAATCTTTTATTTTATGAATAGTATTTTTGTGTGCTGTTTAAGAAATTTGTGTTGCCACCAACATCATTAAGCTACATACGTAATTTAAAATTTTCTAGTAGCCACATTAAAAAAGTAAAACAGGTGCAAGTAATTTTAATATATTTCACTTAAACCAATATATCTAAATTATCAATATGTAATCAATTAAAAAATTAAAAAATATTTTAATAGTCATTTCATACCAAGTCTTCAAAATATGGTATTTTATATTTATAGCACATCCTAATTCAAACTAGCTACATTTCAAGTGCTCAATAGGCACATGTGGCCGATAGGGTCCATACTGGACAAGGTAGTTCTATTTTGTTCAGCTGGTCTATTTGACAATCCTTATGGCAATACTGCCCCGCCTTCATTCCTATAGCTTGATTACAAAGACTTACAGTTAAATCTTCCAATTTTGTTCTTTTTCATGACTGTCTCAGGTTATGTTAGATAGGTCTTTAACATTTTCATATAAATTTCCACCAATTAAAAAACGCCCCACTTAGTTTTTGACTGGGTTTGAATTATAGACATCTTTGCCGTATTAAATAACCATATGTGGCTGGGCACGATGGCTCATGCCTATTATCCCAACACTTTGGGAGGTCGAGGCAGGTGGATCACTTGAGGTCAGGAACTCGGGACCAGCCTGGCCAACACAGCGAAACCCTGTCTCTACTAAAAATACAAAAATTAGCGTGGCGTGGTGGTGCCCACCTATAGTCCCAGCTATTCGGGAGGCTGAGACAGGAGAATCACTTGAACCTGGGAGGTGGAGGTTGCAGTGAGCGAGATCACGCCACTGCACTCCAGCCTGGGCGACAGAGTGAGACTCCATCTCAAAAACAAAACAAAACAAAAGCAAAGCAAAGCAAAGCAAAATAAAACAAAACCCCATATGTACTACATCTATTTGTTTAGGTCTTCTTTTTCATAGCTATGTTTTTAGCACAGACGGCTTGTGTATTTTTTGAGTTATTCCAGGGTATCTGATACCTTAATGCTATTATAAATGGGATTTAATAATTATCCTTTCCTGATGTTATGTCGCTAGTTTATAGAAATAAAAAATATGTATTTGCATATTGTCTTTATGTATCCATACTGCATATTGTCTTTATATATCCAGCAACTTAACTAAACCTACATTTATTATTTCTAATGATTTGTTAGTACATTCTGTTCAATTTTCTACATATGCAGTCACGTCATCTACAATTAATAAAAAAGTTTTACTACTCCCTTTCTAATCTTTTAACTTTTTATTTATTCTTTCTCTTTATTGTAGTGGCCAGGTTCTACATTGTATTTTGGAGTATAAATTATGACAGTGAAATATTTTTCTAACTCCCAAATTCAGGAGAGAATGCATTCAATATTGTACTACTTAATACAATATTATCCACCAGATTTTCTCTTGTGGCTTTTAAATGTTCTCTCAGTCTTTGTTTATATAGTTTAAGATATGCCTAGGTATGGTTTTCTTTTTTGCATTTTTCCTGCTTGAGAGTTATCTGATTTTGAATCTATTGGTTGATATCTTCCATCAGTTTAGGAATTCTTGGTCATTAGTTATATCTTCAAATGCTACTCTGCTCCAATCTCCTCTATCCCTAGCACTCCAATCAGTAATAGTTAGAACTTTCGGCTGGGTGCAGTGGCTCACGCCTGTAATCCCAACACTTTGGGAGGCCGAAGTGGGTGGATCAACTGAGGTCAGGAGTTTGAGACCAGCATGGCCAACATGGTGAAGCCCCATCTCTACTAAAAATACAAAAACTAGCTGGGCATAGTGGTGCACACCTGTAATCACATCTACTTGGGAGGCTGAGGAAAGAGAATTGCTTGAGCCCAGGAGGCAGAGGTTGCAGTGAGCTGAGACTGCAGCACTGTACTCCAGCTTGGGTGATAGAGTGAGACTCTGCCTCCAAAAAAAAAAAAAAAAAGAAAGATTACGAAAGATTACAACTTTTAACTGCATCGCACTTGTCTTTCTTATGCTTTTTACCTTTTGCTCTGTTTGATTCATTCTTTTTCCTCTATGTGCTTTAGAAATTTTACATTGATCTGTCTTCATATTCACTCCTCTTCTGCTGCGTCTAGCTACTTATAAACCTATCCACTTGGTCTTGAATTTTATAAACTGGATTTTTCTATACTGTTATCTGATTCTCTTTATAGATGTAATTCTCTGTTGGAAGTCTTCATTTTAAAATTCATCTTGTCCATCTTTTCCTCTATTTTCTTTTTTTTTTTTTTAAGACAGGATCTCACTCTGTCACCCAGGCTGGAGAGTGCAGTGGAACAATCTCACCTCACTAAAACCTCCACTTCCCGGGCTCAAATGATTCTCCAGCCTCAGGCTTGCAAGTAGCTGGGACTACAGGCACAAGCCACCACACCCAGCTAATTTTTGTATTTTTTGTAGAGAAGGGGTTTTGCCAGGTTGCCCAGGTTGGCCTCGAAATTCTAAGCTCAAAGCGATACTCCAGCCTTGGCCTCCAAAAGTGCTGGCATTATAGGCATGAGCCACCGTGCTGGCCCCCTCTATTTCCTTTAACATTTTAATCATAGTTATTTTAAAGTTCTTTCCTCCTGCCAACTCTAATATCTGGATCACCTGGGGTCTGCTTCTATTATATGATTATTCTCTTAATTTTTAGCCACCTTTTCCAGCCTCCTTGAATGTCTAATTTTTTTTATTTTATGTTGGACACTGTGGATAAACAAATTGTAGCAGCTCCAAACAATATTTTCTACTACAAGTGTTTCCCATTTTCTCTTAGACAACCAGGGCGAGGGGGTGGTCCCTTTGATCCAGTCAGAGACTGAGTTGGGTCAGGACTGAGTTACTGTTTTAAGATTCAATCCACCTCTTATTTTACTGTTTTTGGAACATGAGTATCCAGGGTCACTGACTGAGAGATTGGCAGGTCTTTTTTCTCTTGAGCCCTGAAACATGCTCTATGGAGGTTTTGAGCTTAGTGTTTTAGTCTTCTACCCCATGCAGGTTAAAAGTCCGACAAATATCTTAAGCAAGAGTCAGTATTTTGTGGTAGGTCCATTCCTTTAGTGATTTTTTTGTCTTGTAAGTACCAGGTGACTATGAAATTTCAATCTGCCTTCTGGCTGAACTCCTAGCTTCTTGGGATACCCCAGAATTCAGCAGAAGTCTCTTGAGGAAATCCCCTTGCTTTGGGGATTTCTTTAGTTTCCAAACATTCCACGAGCCCTGTATATTCAATCCCCACCAGGGTCAGATGGTTTCTCTTCTATCCAGAACAGTCTCTTTTGTTTGGGCCAAACCTGATCCTCGGCCCACTCCCAGAACTGAGAAATGCCTCCAGAGAAGAAAACAGCCAGCCATCGTCAGCCCACCTACGGATGACTCTTACTGTCTGATATTTTAGTTCATCTAATTCTTGTTGCTTCCACAGCTATTTCAAGCCTTTAAAAAGAGTTTTTTGCAACTTATATATATATTTTTTCCAATATTAACTCTTATTACCGGAGCAGTCTAGGGCCTAGTTTTTGGGTTTCTTCTCTTTTCTAACTGTATTCATTCTCTTGGTGATCTCACTCAGTCTCAGGGTTTTAAATACAGGTGTCATCCAGCTCAGAAGCTCTCCCCTGGCAATAGCCTCATATACATAATTCCTATATGCCATCTCCATTTGAGTATCTCAGAGGTATTTCGAATTTAAAATATCCACACACTAAACTCCTATCCAATCCCCCTTTCCTACCCCTCCTACCTACAGTCTTCTCCCACCTGAGTTAGAGTAAACTATCCTTTCAGATACTCAAACCAAAAATCTTGGTGTAATCCTTGACTCTTCTTTTTCCTTTCCATACACCATATCTGACTGGCCTAGAAATCTTGTTGGCTTTATCTTCAAAGTATGTCCAAAACCCAGCCAATTTCTCACCATCTCCATTGCTTCTAACCTGGTCTGTACCACCTTCATTTCTCACCCATATTATTCTCAAGAGTCTCCTAACTTGTCTCCCTGCTTCTGTTCTTGCCCCACTAGTCTATTCTCAACCTAATATTCAGAATGACCCTTTTTATTATGCTCCGCTTACACTGCTTAAAAGGCTTCTCTTTTAACTCAAAGTAAAACTAAACATCTTCCAATGTCTACAAATCCTGCAGGGTTCCTGCCCACCCTCCCACCTCATCTGTTATGTTTCAGTTATCCTTGTCCATTCTTCATGCATACCACGCATGCCTCTATCTCAGGACTTTGCATAGACTATTCCCTCTGTCTAAGATGTTCTTCTGCCCTGCACAACTCCCTCTCTCCTTTACCTCCTTCAATTATTTGCTCAATTATACTTCTAGTGAAGGCAACTCTGACTACCCTATTTAAAACCGCAGTCCTCACCCTGAATTCCATATCACCCTTATTCTAATATATTTTTAGAATGGCACTTACTGCCATTGATGTACTAGGTAATTTTCTTATTTAAGGTTTATTAACAGCCTCTCCCTATTTACTTCTACTCTTTGGAAGTTTTGAGCTTGGTCCTTTGACCTCCCATGCCATGTAGGTTCAAAATCTGGCAAACATTGGAGGGAGAAACCAGTTGTGAATTTGTTGCAGGCTCTTCCACCAGGGCAGGAATTTCTGTCTCTTTTGTTCCTCGGTGTTATTTCCAGAAATTAGATAGTCCTTGGCATACAGTAGGTGCTCAATAAATACTTCTGAACAAATAATGTTAGCAGATTTTGCAATAGAACATGGTAATAGAAGTAAAAAGCAAGTACTATGAGAACACAGAAACCAGAGCACTTGGGCGAATTAGAAGAGGCTCTGGAAATGATATGACATATGAGTTATATCTGTGGGCAAGCAGTAAACTTTTACGACTGCTGACTACTTTGCCCACCTGCTCCTAAGTCTGTATATCTCAGACTAGCAAGCAAGCATCCACACAAGTACACACATACTCAAAGGAACAAAGTTCTCTTCCTTACTACTAGATTGCTTCAAATATTTTCTTATTTTTGCCTACCATGAAGAATAGATAAAAATGGTTTCTGATGATAGGATTTTGATTACAATTCAGAATATTTAACTAGGATCAAATCTAAAGAAACTTTAATACATGGGTGAAGAAAGCACAGGACTTTGAATATTAAAAGAAGTCAGGGTTTAAACACTCTTCATTATAGGAAATTTTCAAGTGAAAATTAAGGAGTTTGAAGTAAAATTTCAATTTTTTTTTGGCACTGTTAAAAAAGAGAGGGTAAGCACTCATGTTAAAGAATCAATAGTGATCATCCAAATATGGAAAATGGGTTTTTATTTTATCCTAATGAAATGAAAAGGGAGCAGCATTTCCGAAATACACATCGAAGTAGGAAGGAAACTGGAAAATCAGAATCTTTTTTTTCCTGAACAGAGATTGTGCGTAAGTACGATCATGTGTGTATAAACACTCAGTGTATACAGATACACACAGATATAAACTAAATCTGCTTGCCAGACACACTTCCATAACAACCATCTGTTCTCAACTGCTTGGAATTTCCTTAAATTATCCTTCAAAGACCATTTTAATTCATACTCTTTTTATGTCAGAGATTTATATAATCTTAATATTTTATCCTTAGGGAAAAATTTCAAAAACTTTTAACCCTATTTACCTTCAACCTCAACCAACTACCTCTTTTACTTCTATTTAGCAAACCATAAGGAGGGAGCGTAACAAGAAACAGATCATGTTTCAAACCACAGTATTTACCAAGTGCCATGGAATATACAAAACCAGTATCAAGCTTGATGCCCAGTTTCAAGGGGATTACACTCATTCAGGGAAGACAAAATAAACATATCTGTCTTAGAAATATCCCAAGGCAAATGCTAACTGGTTAAACAGTAACTACAGTCCAGTGAGAGTTCAGAAAGTGAAAACAGCATGGATTTCACAGCATAGGTGGGGTTTTAGTTGGGCCCTAAAAGAGGACAGCAAAGAGAAAGGTAAGATGAAGTGAGAGATGAAAGAACAATCATATAGGATGTATGATGCATATTTAGAATGCTAAGTAACCTGCCTTATTAGAGAGAAAGCATTACACAAAATGAGGAGTAGTAATCAGAGTAAACAGGTAGTGTGTGGCCACATCTTTAAAAAAAAAACCACAAAACACAGGAGTTTTCATCTAACACAGGAGTTAAAAAGTAGCCATCTTGGCTTTCGTGATCAGGAGACTGAGAAATACCAGCAATTCCCCTGGTATTCTGGGAAAGTTATCCTGGTATCCAACTGGTGAGAGCAGAGACTTGTGGCAGGGAAACTACAGAAGTGTGTGCTGCAGTAAACTGTACACTGGGTTCAGCACAGGGGGTGGCAGCAGAAACCAAGAGGAAACAAATAGAGGAAACAACCTAAAGACAGTGTGGGAATTGGTGGTTGTACCCAGTGAAGAAATGGGAAGACTCCAGAAATTACCCACCCAGGCTGAGCTAACAGGAGCCTTATGATGAAGGGCCCCAATGGACACTTCTGCACCGAATCACACATGCTGGCATGAAGCTACGGCAATGCCAAATAGCAGCAAGGAGCCTCAGAAGGGAGGCCTTTCTGAGGGTTTAAGTGAGACAGAGATGAATACCAGTGAGGAAAAAATGCCAGTATAAGGAAATGGAGGAAACAAAAGCCTGGGAGAAAAGAAAAATCTCTTTCCTTTCTAATACAGAGGCTTAAACAAATCATACCAGTTTACATAATGAGTTTTAAACATATTTATTCACTCACTGAATACGTTATTTGATAAGTTCAACTAAGTAGGTCTTTATATTAGCTACTAACCAACAGAAACATAAAGTTCTACCTAAGCTAAGCAAAAATTACAATCAATTAAAAAGTGATGCCTGTTTTTGCAAAACTCTGCAATCTGATTAGGGGAACAATCAGGAGTGATCATCAAAACAGTATGGCAGAGGCACTGAAAGTCAGGACCATCACAGGCTATGAATAAGTGGTGCAATGATCCCAGCTCAATCTAGACTTAGGGAATAATAATTACAATAGTGAAAAACATTATCAAACAGAAGATGGAAAGTGCCACTTCATCTGAATAGTTCCTGGGAGTAAATGTAAATTTTAGCTTATTGAAACTCTCCCACCTGAGAGGCACATAGGACAAAAAAAGATACAAATCCTACACTAACATAACTCATGGTTTAGAAGAAGGAAACAAAAAACTTGGCAGGTGTTCGAAGGACAATGACAGTTAAACATATTAGAGTGCCCTAAGAGCTAAAGGGGGGGGGGGGCACTTATCCCCAGCTCGGAGGAGCAAGGAACTTTCGGGAAGAGGAAACAACTGAGCTCAGCCTGCCAGGTATAGAAAAACGCCTATCAAAAAAGAGTACACTGTACGCAGACACAGAGCACAGCACAGGAGAGCACCACGAGCCAAAGCCTTATTCAAATTCAAGTCCTTCTGTTCCAAAAGGCAAAAAAATCACACAAACCACCCAAACTGCAGGAGGCAAAAACTGAGACAGACTTGTCAACAGTCTATACATTGTAAATGCACCACAGAACTCTAAAAGTTTGTGTTCCAGACACCAAAATCAGTTTGACAAAGAACAAGAAAATAAAGAGTCACATTTAGGATGGAAACTTACTTCCTGCCCCTGAATCCCATCGTGCTATGGAGTGCAAAGCAGAGATGTGATAACATGCCAGTCCTGAGCTAAAGCGAATCCTGTGTAAAGATGTTTTCTCAACTCACCACTTGGTAACCAATGCTGAGGTTGTGATCGGGGGCTGGGACAAGGGCCAGCAGTCACAGAAGCGGGTTGAGCACACTGAGAAGATACTGCACAGATCTGAAGAGAGATGGCAGTGGGGCCATTCTGGTGCTGACTCCATCTCCTTCTCTGCCCTGAGCTAAAGCTAGCAGGCAGGCCGACACCCACCCAGAGGGCACTAGGAGAAGGATATAGGAAAAAGCCTCCTCTTCTTCAATGATTTTCTGTGCCACTGGATGCGCCTTGAGATTGCCTGGAATCCTAGATGAGATTCAAGGCTTTCAGGCTTTTCGTTAGCGTGGGAAATCTTTGTTCAAACTTCCTCAGGAAGCCCAGTATGTAAAAACAGTTTGAAGTGGAGCTGTTTTGGTTCTGCAGCAACGAGGACTCTACAGAGCACCAATTTGGAAATCACTCGGTAAGCCAATCTCTCCAGTCCCCTCACTGGCTGTGTACCCTGCCCTGAATGCTAGGCCAGGCCTTGGCTCGGAGGCCAGCCCCACATGGTCGCTTCTCTGAATGTCAAAGCCAAAACCATGAATCAGGCCTCTCTCTTCCTTAAATTTGGTAAATTTTTTTGAGATACAGTTCAGATTCTAATTTATGTCTCTGTTTGCTACATTCTTAGAAGAAAAAAAGAGTCTTAATAAGATACATAACATTTCCTGAATTATTTCTGTTAGTTAGATCAGCTACTGCTGCCCTTCAGGTGCCAGGGGAGAAGTCATAACAACATCTGAAATATGGTTAATGGCTTAGGCCAAATGGCTACTAGGAGAAAATAAAATCCCGTATAGTGTTTTAACTACCAAACCAACCATAACATCCCCAAGTAAATGAAAACCCCATTACAAAGCAACAGAATTCTATCACCTCATGGCAGTCTTGCAAGTGCTATTTTTAACTATTAATATTTAAAGTATTATAGTGACAATATATCAAATTATTATTCCTACTAAATGTTATATTCATTGGTTGGGTAACCCTTAGCAGAGACATGAAATCAACTCTAATATGCTAGTCACCGATTAACTGCTGCTATGTAACCTGACATGGATCGTTCTGGGCTTCAGTTTCTTCATTGTTAAAATAGGGACAATAGTCCCTGCTCCCTGCTACTTTCCATGCAAACACAGAGTGAAAGAATAAGTGGAATAATATGAAAATGCTTTAAGTTGGACGCAAGGTGGTTGAGGAAGATAAAGTACTATCAGCTTCCATAAGACACACTAGCATCCAGGAGGAATGACAGATATTTGTGCTGCTACCGCTCCATACAGAGTGTGAATTCTGCCAAGTCAGCAACAGTGACTCCATAACAACAGACAGCTGTGTCCCAGAATGTGTCTTGGCAATAATGCCCCTCCTACATGCACGGCCTGCTTCTTCTCTTGCTTTTCATTTCTTCTATGTAAGCTCCTTGGCACAGATCTCTTTCCTTTCAACATTTAACCCTTCTCTCCTTTCTAGTACCTCTGTATTAAGTGCTAATACTATCATCTTCTTCCTTGACACTGCTGCCAATGGTAACTGCTAAAATGCAAACATAGTGGTCCTACTCCTCTGCTTGAACTCATCAATGCCTCCTATCCCTTGTCCAATCTGCGGGATAAAAATGAAATACCTTAGGTGATATTCAAGGCCCTTCATACTGTGACTGCTCCTACCTCTCAGTCCTCCTCTCTCACCATCCCTCAAATTACACCCCAGCATCCAGCCAAGACTATCCATTTGTCATATCACAGCCTGCGGTGCCATTCAGTTTCTGGGGCTTTATAAAGTTCATGTTGGAAATGTTCCTCCTAAGTTCTTGTCTTCTATACATCTGACCACTCCTTTCCTGTCCACTCCTGCTTCTGTGTAGCCTCTGTACCCAGCACATTCTTCTAGACTTGCAATACATGCTTGTTGAAATAGAGTTCCAACAGTAATTACTAGTTCATTTGATCTCATCCACTTAACAGTGATTTATTATACCAAAGACTTTTACATTTTTTTTTTATTTTTATTTTTTGAGACAGTCTTGCTCTGTCACCCAGGCTGGAGTGTAATGACGCAATCTTGGTTCACTGCAACCTCTGCTTCCTGGGTTCAAGTGATTCTTGTGCCTCAATCTCCCAAGTAGCTGGGATTACAGGCCTGCACCACCATGTCCAGCTAATTTTTTTTTTTTTTTTGTAGAGATGGGGTTTTGCCATGTTGCCCATGTTGATCTCGAACTCCTGGCCTCAAGTGATCTGCCTGCCTCGGACTCCCAAAGTGCTGGGATTACAGGTGTGAGCCACCACGCCTGGCCAAGACTTTCACATTTTAATGACAGACAAATAAAACAAAATCAGAGATCAGACACATTCAAATGCAATTTGTGTTGTGGTAAGTGCTTTAAGGAAGTACACAACGGGCTGAAACAGAACATCATTGGGATGAGGGGCAGGAATCTACTTTAGATAAAAGATCAGGAAGGACCTCTCTAAGGAGATAACATTTTAGGCAAAACTGATAAACCAGTCATGTAAAGCATCCCAAGCAGAAGTAACAACAGAGGCAAAGGTCTACAGGTAGAGAAGAACTGTTAGTTCAAGGCATTAAAAGACAGCCAGTCTTTTGGCTGGAGAGTAATGAGACAGGGAAAAATTGTTTATCTAAAAAAATGAAGAATTTGACAAAACAAGGCGAGAGTGTGATCGTGGAGGGTCCTGCTGAGCACAGTAAGGAGTCTGAATGTTATTCCCAGTGCAACAGGAAGTCAATCGAAGGCTACAAGCAGCAGTTAAAATGATCTGACTTATGCTTTAGCAAAGGCCAAGAAACAAGTCTGCCATCTAGGTCAAAATTACTGTCTAGCCAAGGTCAGTACCCTCATGCAAAGGCCATACCTCCGCCTGCCAGGCCAGTGTAGAGGCTGAGAGTGCAGATGTTCGACCAGCTCCAAGAACAGCAATTGTTTCCCCATCATCATCCACCACTTTGAAGTCCAGGTCCTCATTGTATTTTCTGCGCTTTACTTGCCTTCCCGAGCGTCGTTTCTGTAGGGCAAACACACTCGTCAGAGAAACTCTGTGAGTGAAAGACAACAGCCTACACAAGAATACCCTCTCATCTACATTTACTAACATGCCAAGGAGCACTTTCTTGCCTTACAAAAGAAATCTTTCTTAAACACAACTCTTTTAAGGACTAAATTCAGTCAAAATGGGATCTAGCTGAGTAGGGGACAGAACAAAAGCTCAATCTCCAAATTGCCATGATCCACTAAAAAGAAGGGGTAGTGTCTCATAGTCCAGTAAGATGTGTTCTGTTCATCAATGGTAGCGACCTCCCCCCTTTCAGAATCCACTTCTCCTCCAATAAAACAAGGATGGGAGCTGAACTCTTTGGGGTCCCTTCCAGCACTTGCTGGAAGCACAGATTTTATGACATAGTGACAGTTTTATTGTTTCTGCTTAAATTCACCATCTTTACCATGTACTTCTAAAAATGTAGTTTGAAAACTAATTAGTATCAATTTTTTGGATTTACTTTGAGAATCTCGTAACACTTCTTGAAATACGGGGAGATATCTTAAGTGTGACAAAACAAGGTTCCTAAGTCACCATGAGTGTGATGATCTAAAGATTCATTTCTAATTAAGAAATTGTACCTTTTAATAATCAACAACAAAACAGCCCAGTGGCTTTCCACAAACAGAGCAGCATATAGCCCATCTCTACATACTCATCATATCTCAACAGTAGAATCACTTCAGGGAACCATTTATCAGCCAGCTCACTCTCAAATATTTAAACCTTAAAAAACAAAAGCAAAAGCAAAATCCCACCTCTCTTTTCTTCTAAAAGATACCTCCTGAGCATCTCTCTTGTGTTTCTATCACTTCTTCACTAAGTTACCTCTGTGATGTTTTACTTTATATGAAGGATTCCACATAAAAACCTCTCCCTAACACCACATACAGATCACCATTCTACACAAACACCTGATTCCCTGCCAAATCCCATCAACTCAATGTGCTTGGCTCCTCTGCCAACCTAGACACTTAACAGCCACCAGCCCCAGTTTATAGGCAGTGAGGAGTCTGCTCTGACACCAGACACTGCTGCTTATTAATACTATGACATTACTAGCTGTCATTTTCCTACAGGGAAGAGCAGTAAGAAACCCATGAAGGTTCAGATGATCCTGGAAGGTATAGTACGTCAGTCTTATTCTAAATGAGCCTTGCAGCAGCGTGGCTCAGATAAATTGCTAAGAATATCAGAGGAAACAGAGCACTTTCAAATATTAGACTTCATGCTCAAGAGAGGTTCTCAACTCAGAAAATCCCTAACACTGTCACAGGCACACTTTGGCATATTTTTAGGAATCTGGTTTAGATGGGCAACTCCTTGTTTCCACGTCTGGCCAAATCTTCCTTACTTGTTGGCATAATGGATACATTTCTGACTTTCCCAGTATCTCGGATTACGAAAATGTCCCTGTACAGGCTGGCCTGGCACTCTGAGCACTAAATGCATTACCTTTATGGCAAAAGAGGCCTTACCTAGCTTGGCTCACAACTTCGTTTTCCACATCAACTCCCTCTGCAGCCTAATATCCTGCTACTTTTCTGGAATGAGGCAAACAACACTAAAAAACTGGTATATCATTAGTATACTGATCGGGCTAGGGAAAAAGACTACAGTCTACCTGCTCACCCACCAAAACGGTAAAAGCCCAGCCCAGGGCTAGGGAGTGTGCTAGAGAAAGGCGTAGAGGAGCAACACGATCAGTGTCAGCCAGATCTCATCCAGCAGCCGTAATCTCCACCAGGCCTCCCGGTCACAGTTGTACCTGGCTGTCTGTAGACTCAGTGGACTCCTCAGGACTCCGCAGAGATGGGTTCGTCAGGCCCTGATCCAGCTCTAAACTCTCCACTGTAGTTTCACTTTTCCTTTTTCCTTTCTTCTTTTTCTCCACTGGGGTTGGTCCTTGCTCCTTGCTACAAGGAGAAATTCAGAATTAAAACTGTTGGGCAGTTTTTAAAACTAAGATTTCTCATGTGATCAATGTCATGAAATCACATCCTGGAATTCTAGGACCACGGCAGGCTTTAACGGGGAATCTACAAGAGTTTCTTCCCAGAAATAGAAACATGGGAAGAAATATCTACTTATTACACCCCATCAAGACTATTATAGCTACAATTAATATGTAAGAAATAATATGAACATTTCCAAAAACTTCACTTTCAGTTTATACAGATGTCTTCTCTAGGAAGTTCAACTGCTTCGCAGATACTAAGAATCATCAAATTACAATCTCCCTTTAAGTTTCTTAGGAAGAGACATCTCCCTAATCCATCACCATCCTCTGTTGAGTACATGCTGGACCTGGAGTGAAGATTAGGCACTCAAAAACGAAGAGAACACTGCCTCTGCCCTTGACGAGCTTACAATTAATGAAAATCCTACAGTTCACCTACAACCACAGCCCAAGGCAGTACATGAATGATTCCTCAGAGAGGTAGAGATGGGCCAAGTCCATCCACCCTGCAAGGCCCTGCTAAGATGGCAACATTTTCTCTAAAAGGCCTTTCCTGGCCTTCCTAGCTGGTAAAATCTCTTTCCTACACTCCCAGAGCACTTCCAACTATACTTTGCTTAAATGACCTTTCACCAGAATTAGTTGTTAACTACAATATCAGGCTCAGAATTCACATAACTGCATACAGTGCCTGGATCCTCTACAGTTGCTCAATAAACATTTGCTATCCTGGAATAATCAGTATTTTATACTTCTCTGATCTCTCTTATCAGACTCGAAGTTCCTAGAGGGCAGTATGTGCTTGACTATGTTTTGTATTCCTCAGAGTGAGTAGTCTTATGCTTTATGCATAGTAAGTATTCAATTAATATTTAAGCAAGTCTTAAAATTGCTTTTTAAGCAATGGATAGATGGATGCATTAATGAATGGCTATGATTAACTGTGGACGGGGAGATTTGAGAACATGCATTTGAGCAGAGATACATATATATGTATATATATATAAACATAATTCTGACAGACAGTAGTAGGAATAACAATAACTAATGATTACAGCTAATACTTTATATAATAATTACTATATGCAGGCACATTCTTTTACATGAATTATTGCCTTTGCTCTTCACAACAGCCCTGTAAAGCAGATGGTAAGTTTTGTTTTTTTTTTTTTTTTTATAGATGGAGTCTCGCGCTGTTGCCCAGGATGGGGTGCAGTGGCGTGATCTCGGCTCACTGCAACCTCTACCTCCCACGTTTAATTCTCCTGCCTTAGCCTCCCCTGTAGCTGGGATTACAGGTGTCCGTCACCATGCCTGGCTAATTGTTTTTGTTCGTTTTTGGTATTTTTAGTAGAGATGGGAGTTTCATCATGTTGGCTGGGCTGGTCTAAAACTCCTGACCTCAAATGATCTGCCCGCCTCAGCCTTCTAGAGTGCTGAGATTACAGGTGTGAGCCACCACACCCGGCCAGCAGATGGTATTCTTATTCTCATTTTATCGTGAGGAATCTGAGGCATGGTGAGGTTAAGTTAGATTTCCAGGGCAACAGGGTTAGTAAATGGCAGAGACAACATGTGAACCCGAGTGGAGTCTGTGCTCTTGATTATCATAGCATTCTTGCGGAATAGAACAGTGTTTTGGATACATTTAGTAAAAGATAGCTGGCTGTGTGTCTGGATAACAGGGCAAGTGAACAGAAGCACTATGTGATGGAGCTGAAAGGAAAAATCAAGGGTGCACCAGGCCAGGAAGTTTAGACTTCATTCTGTGTGCAAAGGGCCATGGAAGCAGGTCCAGGAAAGAGGGAATGAAGCCTTTCAAGGGTGGAAATGCTTTGAAAGGCCCAGCAGGAGTAGAACCAGGAAGTCTTGGCAAGTGACAGAATGTGGGGGACAAGAAGAGCCAACACTGGTACTTCCCATCAGGAGAGTTAGTAGAAAGCATGGGGAAGAGAAGGAAACTGGATGACCTTGTTCAGAGGGGTGATCAAGCACACGAACCAGCCAGTGCTGATCGCTAAATCTGCCTGCTTCCCTCTTGAATATCCCTCACCCTTCATATGTCCCTAAGCAGGTCAGCACAAACTGTGCCCAGCTTTTATTCCCCAGGCTGGAGACTGGCTTGCCTACCTACCAGGAAAGTTCATGATGAAAGCTATTTGCAAACTAACACAGGAACAGAAAACCAAATACTGCATGTTCTCACTTACAAGTGGGAGCTAAATGATGAGAATATATGGACACATAGAGGGGAATGACACACACTAGGGCCTTCTGGAGGGTGGAGGGTGGGAGGAGGTAGAGGATCAGGAAAAATAACTAATGGATACTAGGCTTAATACCTGGCGGATGAAATAATCTATACAACTAACCACCATGACATAAGTTTACTTATGGAACAAACCTGCACTTGTACCTCTGAACTTGAAAGTTAAAAAAAAAAACAACAAAAAACTATTTTGATCCAACCTAAAGAACTGAAACTCTAGGGGTCATGCCATTTTTGAGGATTACTGATTTTTAACAAGGGACTTGTACCCTTAAGCAGGGGAAAAAGCAAAAGTTCTTCCATTTCTTATCAGTTCAGAAGAGGAGCCTCAGGTAAAACAGTTTTAAAAGATGCTAAATTTTCACGAATCTTTATCTCACGTTATGTGGCTCCTCATTAAGAAAACTGCATAGCAAATTACATTCTACAAAATACTTATAAATTCCATGTCTCATCCCAATCCCATGAGGGAGCCAGGACAAACAATCCCCATATTCCAGATGAGGAAAACTGAGATTTAAAAGCAACAAATGCCCCAAAGTCAGTAGCAGGGCAGAGGCTTACGCTCAAGTCAGCTGAGTCACAGGGTATTACTTTTTCACACCAAGTCATATATTTTGCCTCTTTTTTTTCTAAAATCCTAGTCTCCCTTTTAGTAAATGTAAAAACTTCAAATATCCTTTAATGTTATTTGAATCTCAAAATAATGGTTTAAAAAATCAGCAACATTCCAATGACCCAAATATATAAAATTCACAAATTCACAGATGTTGATAGTTTTTTATAGCTCTCTTAGAAAAAGGTTTAATTGTTTGACACAAATTTAAAGAAAGTTTACAATATCCCAAAAGTCACCCTAATAATCACATGGTCAGTGGCCTCTGAATCTTCTGCAGAATCTTAAATCTTTCTTTCCAGCATTTGAAATCAATTTCATCTACTTACTAAATGTAACTTCATTATATTAGAACATTGTCTGTATATGTTTAATCTTCATTTTAAATATTTATTGTGTGTGTATGTGTGTGTGCACACGTACGTGCCCACATGTTAGAATCATGTGCTTTACTGTGGAACATCATACTCAAAGCTAAACCAAGCCCAAATCATAACTAAGGAATAGAACTTCCTCAAAATATGACACTTTACTAGGAGACCTGTGTGCATTTTGAGCAACATGTTAAATGTTGAAAGGAGGGAGGAGTCATGGTGAAGCACTTTCCAAGTCAAGCCTGAGGCGCTACTAGATTTTCCCAGACAGAAGCTGGGGGTCAGGTAGCCTGGGAATACTTTCTCAAATATTTGTCAGTAAAATAGGAAAATACTGCAGAAACATGCTCCCTTATTCGCAGGTAAATAAGAAGATACTCTACTTGGGAAATCTTCAAAGTGATTTTTTGGAGGTTACCTTTGGCAAGAGAAGCCATTTTAAGTTCCAAAAATTCTTTCTGGAGCTCTTCTGATAAAGGCAAGTTTCAGGAAGAAAAGATTCCCTGTAAGCTTACAAGTGGGATCTTCAAATAGGATATTAAGAAAATATAATCTGAATTCATCCTCTAGAAAGACAAGATAAGGTATATCTTTCTGCTCTTTGGAAAAAGTTTTAAAAACCTTATGCTTGAGAGTTTTATCAATCGAAGACATTTTAATCTCCAAACTGCTATACCTATAGATGATTTGGCCCATGAATGTTTGTTTGCTCCTTGAAGTTCCAGGTTCTTAAAAAATAATGGATAGTCCAGGTGTGGTGGCTCATGACTGTAATCCCAGCACTTTGGGAGGCCCAGGCAGGCAGATCACTCGAGCTCAGGAGTTTGAGACCAGCCTGGGCAATATGGCGAAACCCCATCTCTACAAAAAAATACAAAAATTAGCCCGGCATGGTGGCGCAGGCCTGTGATCCCCACTACTTGGGAGGCTGAGGTGGGAGAATCGCTTGAGCCTGGAAGGCAGAGGTTGCAGCAAGCAGAGATCATGCCACTGCAGTCCAACCTGGCTATCAGAGTGAGACCCTGTCTCAAAAAAAAAAAAAAAAAAAAAAAGTGGATAAATAGGATATAACAAAACTACATATGCAAATAATCTTTGACTCAGCAATCTACTTACAGGAATGTAATCTAAAGATATATCACACGATATAAAAACACATATTCATGAGATTATTTATTACAACATTTTTTGGTAATTGTAAAATAATGAAAACTACCTATCTAAACATAAATGACTGAATAAATTAGGATATATACAATGTAATACTAGACAGCTATAAAAACAATTAAGAAAGAATTCTACAAACTGGGGGAAACGATTCCCTATTTAATAAATGGTGCTGGGAAAACTGGCTAGCCATATGTAGAAAGCTGAAACTGGATCCCTTCCTTACACCTTATACAAAATTAATTCAAGATGGATTAAAGACTTAAAATGTTAGACCTAAAACCATAAAAACCCTAGAAGAAAACCTAGGCAATACCAATCAGGACATAGGCATGGGCAAGGACTTCATGACTAAAACACCAAAAGTAATGGCAACAAAAGCCAAAATTGACAAATGGGATCTAATTAAACTAAAGAGCTTCTGCACAGCAAAAGAAACTACCATCAGAGTGAACAGGCAACCTACAGAATGGGAGAAAATTTCTGCAATCTACTCATCTGACAAACGGCTAATATCCAGAATCTACAATGAACTCAAACAAATTTACAAGAAAAAAACAAACAACCCCATCAACAAGTGGGTGAAGGATATGAACAGACACTTCTCGAAAGAAGACATTTATGCAGCCAAAAGACACATGAAAAAATGCTCATCATCACTGGCCATCAGAGAAATGCAAATCAAAACCACAATGAGATACCATCTCACACCAGTTAGAATTGGCGATCATTAAAAAGTCAGGAAACAACAGGTGCTGGAGAGGATGTGGAGAAATAGGAACACTTTTACACTGTTGGTGGGACTGTAAATTAGTTCAACCATTGTGGAAGTCAGTGTGGTGATTCCTCAGGGATCTAGAACTAGAAATGCCATTTGACCCAGCCATCCCATTACTGGGTATATACCCAAAGGATTATAAATCATGCTGCTATAAAGACACATGCACACGTATGTTTACTGCGGCACTATTCACAATAGCAAAGACTTGGAACCAACCCAAATGTCCAACAACGATAGACTGGATTAAGAAAATGTGGCATATATACACCATGGAATACTATGCAGCCATAAAAAATGATGAGTTCATGTCCTTTGTAGGGACATGGATGAAGCTGGAAACCATCATTCTCAGCAAACTATTGCAAGGACAAAAAACCAAACACCGCATGTTCTCACTCACAGGTGGGAACTGAACAATGAGAACACATGGACACAGGAAGGGGAACATCACACACCGGGGCCTGTTGTGGGGTGGGGGGAGGGGGTAGAGGGGGAGGGATAGCATTAGGAGATATACCTAATGTTAAATGACGAGTTAATGGGTGCAGGACACCAACATGGCACATGTATACATATGTAACAAAGCTGTACATTGTGCACATGTACCCTAAAACTTAAAGTATAATAATAAAAAAAAAAATTCTACAAACTGATAGGGAATGATTTCTAAAGATATTTAAGTGTAAAAAGTAGTGTTAAAAGAGTGTAATATGCTACCTTTTGTGTAAGAATAAAGGGAAAATAAAAAAGCATATACACATCTATTAATTAATACAAAAAGAAACACAGGAAGGATAAACAAAAAACCCCACAATGTCTATCTACCCACAAGGGGTAGGGGAGAGAACAGTAGCAGGGATACAGGAGGGAGTGACACTTCTCTGAGTATACCTTTGTACACAGATCTGACTTTAGGAAATCTGTTAAAGTTCTACATATTAAAACATAAAAAACTAAAGATGAAAACAAGCTGAAACGGATGCATGTTTAAAACAAGTAATATAACTGCACCTCATAGAGAATAAAACCCCTTCCATTAATTGATGAACACAGCATTTGACTACATACTCTCCACCTCTGGGGGAAGGGGAAAGTACAGCAAATCAATTCTGAAATTTTTTTTCTTGGTAGTTATATGGTGAAGTGACTCTGAAACTATTTTAGATGTGGTATAGGATTAAGCAAACGAGTAAATGTATTGATGTTGGGAACTAGCAAATATGAAATGCTATAAGGCAAGGGAGATACTGTCAGATGAATCTCAACTGCAGGCATCATCAGTTGAACTCATGAGTTCTATAACATGTATGAACACAAGCATGTATATGTGCATAGTTTATATGTATGTATATACATGTGTACATATATTCATATGTTTGTGTTTGTATTTATTTTCCCCCTAGTTTTGACAACAGAAAGGGCCTAAGAGCAAAGATGCCCCATCAGCAATGAGTACACCTAACACTCAGATCTTGGTGTTTAATACCGAAGCTCCTCACAGAAATGGCTGATTCCAAGGCTAAAGCAGGGAAGACAGAGGATGAGCCCAAAACATCCTGCTATGTCAGAAATTAAGAGAGTGTTTAGAAAAATAAACATGGCATGTCAAAATGACAAATAAGTCAGCTCGAAGAGCTTTCGTTGCCCAAAACTGAGACCATCTGAACACCAAAGTAATTGAGGACCGTAAAGAATTATAAGTCACTGAAAACAATAGGAATCTATACCAATGAGACATACATAAATAATGAATAAGGGATAAGAGGGAGCTCTTGTTTACTACAAAATACAAATGGTAACTGTAGAGGAAGTGGTAGTTAGAAAATCATTTTGAGGCTGGGTACAGTGGCTCATGCCTGTAATATCAGCACTTTGGTAGGCTGGGGCAGGAGGATGGCTTGAGGTCAGGAGTTCGAGACCAGACTGGAAGCATAGTGAAACCCCATCTCTATAAAAAAATTGGAAAAATAAAATCAGCCAGGCATGATGGTGCATGCCTGTAGTCCCAGGTACTTGGGAGGCTGAGATGCGAGGACTGATTGAGCCCAGATGGTTGAGGCTGTAGTCAGTCATGATTATGCCACTGTACACCAGCCTGGGTGACAGAGCAAGACCCTGTCTCAAAAAAAAAACCAAAATGACAAACAAAAAAAACCATTTGTAACCAACGTAGAAAAGATGGTCATGGTGCAGAATCATCAAGGGATGCTACATCTCGGGAGAATGATGTGAAGAGAAGCAGGATATTTGCATGATCTTAAGTTATAAGGGAACGAAAAGAATAACTAGACAATGGTTACAGAAGAATAAGAATTTAGGAAAGACACACTGATGCATTTAGGGACAAAAAGGTCTGACATATGTAACTTGTTTGCAACTGGTTCAGGAAACATGCGCGCACGCGTGCGCACACACACACACAAATATTTATTAAAATAAGTTTATAAGTATATATACTTATATATAAACTTTAAAAAATAATTTATCTTGACATACATCTATTCCACTGCAGAAGTGGATACTGTGTTTGGCATCTTTTTTTCTGACAACCAATACTGATTCCCAGACTATAAAAGAGCTCTGGCAGAAGGTCAGACTGGGCTATCATACCCTATTCCTTTTACCATGGTGATTGGTCCAGGATGGACACATGACCCAGCCAGACTAATTTGGGAGTCCTTCCTTTAATATATATAGATAGATAGATAGATATATTGGCAGGAGTGGGTAGGAAAATGAATCTTTCTTCCTAGGTCATGAAGTTGTTAAGCTGTAAGCCCACAGCTATGGGCAGCCATGATTCCAGCCTTGAGAGGAATGCATTTGCAAAGGATGGAGTGGCACCCAGACAGGCACAGGGGGTCACTGTAGACAAACACCTTGGTCTCAACTAAACTTTCTGGTTCTGATTCCTTAAGCCAGTGATCCTCATTATCATTTTTTTCTAACTTAAGCTAATTTGATTGGGTTTATGTTACTTGTAACCAAGAGAGTTCTGAATAATACAAAGGCCTAATACTCCCACCAATTAATGGCACAGGAGCTTGAATCAAAGCAATCTTATTTCCATAATCCTCTTTTTTATTAATAGCTTTCAGAGTTAGAACAAACTAACTTGCAAGGAAAAAAAAGGAAGAAATAACATTTTTGAGAGTCAAAGTAACTATTTTTTATTCAAACTTGATTTTACAATCAAACATATCTCCACTTTAAAGAAAGTACCTACTATGCATTTATGACATGCAAGAAACTCCCAATCAATTATATCATACATGCAGGACAACTATTAGTTATAACCATCAAAGCTTTTATCCTGTCTCCCACATGGCTTCATCAGCCAAGAAGATTTTGTGCATCTTTACTTTCTGTAGTTTGTCCTAGAAAAAATGTTTTTTTTTTTTTTTGCTTTCCAAATAGGAAATCTCATTATAATATGAAAGCACTAGGATTTCTCAAACTTTCTCTTCAACCATATCTCCAGTTTCTAACCTCCAGGTTTCTTTGCTAGAACTGAGAGTTAGGAAGTGAGTGCTGAATCTGAGTACGAGGAAAGATCTGGGTACATGTCACGACACCGTACTACTATGAATCTTTTATGGCTCTGTCCCCGTGGGCTCCAGGTATTGAAAGCTCTTATCTACTAAGATGCATTAATTCAAAATGATTCATCTTCTCATTTTAAAATTAAAACCTTATAAAATATCCATCAGAGCATTACGGAAAGAATGAGTTACTACTACAGCCACTGAAAATAGCTCATGATCCCAATGACTGCCTCCAAAAACACGTACAGTCTCAGGAGTCCAGTCCAGGAACCACTACTCCACTCCAGCAACAATGCTTCAGAGAAGCTTCCAGCACTGACCTTCCTATAGGCTTTGATCCTCTTCCCAGGAGTACAATACTGAAAACATGGATATCACCTTGAAAAAGCTCATTTGCACACTTGATTCAGCTTTTCCATAATACCCATATTAATTGAGTCTACATAGAGAACTCAGTTGGTATCGATTTTTTAAAGATACTAGTTAAAGGAAAAAATACAAAAAGACCCTAATTATTTTGGTATCGATATAACCTGCTGTAGATAAACTGTGAACTAAATTTGCCCTGCCAGTCCCTTTAACCGTATCATCAACACCTTCAAAACAGAGATTACAGAGGTTTGTGATACTGTCCTAGTAAAAAGGAAACAAAAAGATTACTTCCTCTTAAGATGAGAATGCAGTTTTACCAAGTAGTCCTATTAAAAGTAATAAAAGCAATTGAAAATAAAAATCCAGAAAGTATAGAAGAGTTTCAAATAAAAAGTATAACCCATCCTTAGTGCACCAAATCCCCAGAGAGGATCACTTTTGACTGATGCCTCTCTAACCCCAAATATGCTCATGCTTCTAGTTCATTATTTATCAACATTAAGCAATGGCTACTGACATCCTGATAGGAAAGTTGATGAATTCAGATCTTATATACCTCCCCTATTCCTGTCCCTACTCAGTACTTTCGTTGAACTCTCTTAGTGGAGGCAACCACACTTTAAATTTTCATTAATTCTTTGCTTTTCTGATTGCTTCTCTGTCATGACCCATTCTTGTGTTGCAGACAAAATATCCTCAATCTGAGGATGCTAATTTAAAATGTGTTCATTCTTTTCCTTGAATTATTTCTTCTGATGACAGTTGTTCTTTTCATTCTTCCTTTTCCTGCTTTATGCTGCTCGTTTTCCTCTACAGTCTTGTACTCTTCAGTAGACTGATTTCCTATTGAAAATCAACTAGGCTGGTAATACAGGTGCCTGGTGAGGGTCTCCTCTGCTGCCGAGTAAACTGCTTTCTCTACAAGCCTTGCCCCTGAAAAGGAAGCCTGGCCTGCGATTCTGTACACATGGTAAGACTTGTCAAGTGGCTATCCCTCCCTCCACTTTTTAGGGTATGGGCAGGGAAGGGCAGAGAAGTTAGTGCCCCGTGCCCCCTTCCTGTGGGTGTCATTCCTTATATGGAGCCCTAGCCCCTTCCCCAGGGCAAACTGCCCAATATCCTTAGAGTAATTGCCTGAGTTCATCCTGGAGCTGACAAACCACACAGCCATTCTGCAGACAGTCCCTTAATCAGCCACCTCCACTTCTGGCCTGCCTCCAATCCCTCCTCCAGAGCTGCCTGCTCCACTGCAAGGAGGAAACACTTCTATCTTTGCTGCAAACATAGCCCCTGCATGAGCTCTGAGCTGGGACTCCCTCCACACCATTTATCCACCAGTATGATACCACTGGACTTCTTTGTCCAGAAATTCAGTAATAGCTCTCATCTGTGAAAAATTTCTTCCCCTCTGTTCTTCCTATCATTTCAGTAAGATTTGGATAAGAGGTGAAAATGAAAGCAGGCTGCATGTACCATCTTAAAATCTGGAAGACCCTAAAAAGAACATTTGTTTAAATGTCTTTTGGTCTTTTTGCTTTAAGTCTTTTCTCATCTATTAATTTCTTTAATAACTGGATCAATACTCATCTCTTCCAAGGGACTCCCCAGACCAGAAATGACATACTCTTTACCTTCTAAATCCTTTCAGCTACTCTGTATGCAGTTGTATCAGGTTTTTCATTTGTTTATATTTTTGCCTGTTTCTTGAACACTTGTCAAGGTTGTTTCTTGTGAAAAGCACCTCCAACTCATAAAAGTACCTCAATGACTAGTCTCATAGATACTTCTGTGACACTTTGCTTCCTTTCCCTATAAAAAAACTCATAAAGCAAGACACCAAAGAGGCAATAAAAATATACTGGATAAATGAGTAGGCATTTATCAAGCATTATTATTTAGTAACTCTTTCCTTACAGATTTGGTAAAGGTCTACTATGTACCAGGTCACAGTGTAAGCACTTCTGATGCTCTTAAAAAAAAAAAAAAAAAAAAAAACCCCAGAAATAAAGACTTGGTGCAAAGCTTCCAAGGTGGGTCTCTGACATTACCATTTAGATTTCCTCCCTGGTTAACACGAAGTCCAATGGGTTCCAAGCTCAGGGTCTCTACTGAGGACTCATACACACTGTTAGGTCTTTATTCTAATAAATGGTCACAACGTAAAAACAAGTCTCCCAACAGAAAGAACCCCATTAATGTAATCTCTTGAACCTGAAATTGGCCTCAATAAAGATCTCTCTAAACAGAGATAACTGATTGACCTTCAAATAAATGAGAAACAGCCACCAGCTCTTGTGAGGAGGAAAGGTGGTTGAGTTCTACTACTCTTCCTGCACCACACAGTTATCAGCTGACTCAGCGGCAATCAGGCAGCTCAAATGGTTATATAATCAGAAGGCCTGGGGTTTAACACTTCGCAGAAGCAATCATCACAGATGTAAGTGAAAAAAGGTAAAATGCTGGATTTGGGAGAAAAATCTGCTCTGGGTTGACAAACCAAACAAATGGGGATGAAAAACTGAAATTGGGGCTGATCACACCAACCACTTCTTTTCCTCTTTTTGCTTTTTCATTCCTAGCAGATGTTACATATAAAAACTTATACAGGCTCCATTTTTCCTGTGATCTTTCACCTTGGAAACATGTTTCTCAAAGGATAATCTAAGAATCAGCCACACTCTATTACCTGGGAGAATTTTGAACTGCAAATTCCTGGGTTCCACCCAGACCTAATCATTCTCTCTGGGGAATCCACTTTTCTAACAAGCTGTCCAGGTAGTTCCCTAGGCACAGCAAAGTCTGAGGACCAGAGATCCAGGTAGACAGACCTCCACTTGGGCCAGCACACTGACTAATTTCTTGACTTGTAAGAAAGAATATGAACCATTCTGGTATGTGTGGAAATTCCAAAGCTTATCCTCTGCCCTCACCAACAACATGAACACCAAAACTCAAGACCCTAGCTTTTAAAAGCAACATTCAGGCTGGGCACCATGGCTCGTGCCTGTAATCCCAGCACTTTAAGAGGCCAAGCAAGCAAATCACTTGAGGACAGGAGTTCAAGACCAGCCTGGCCAACATAGCAAAACCCTGTCTCTACTAAAAATACAAAAAATAAACTGGGTGTGGTGGTACACACCTGTAATCCCAGCTACTCGGGAGGCTGAAGCAGAAGAATTGCTTGAACCCGGGAGGCGGAGACTTCAGTGAGCCGAGATCACGCCACTGCACTCCAGCCTGGGTGACACAGCAAGACTTGTCTCAAAAAAAAAAAAAAAAAGAAGCAACCTTCAGCTCAGTCAAAATGCTTGGCTCCCTATGTGAGAAAGGGCAACCTGAAGTGCTGGCCACAGACCTACTCCTCAGATACTCACTCCCTGGATATAGACTGAAAGAATCAGAAGGCTTCATACACAACTGAAATGGATCATCTTTCCTACTCACACTCAGCTGTGCCTTAATGCCACGAAGCTGACTTTTTACTAAACGCTATTTCAGGAAGAAAAAAATGAAATTCACAGGCATTTAGAAGCATTATATGCAAAAACTGTTGTTGAGCACAGTATCCACTGCATAACAGTTCTTGGTATAATCTGAATTTGTCCCCCAAAATTCCTGTGTTGGAAACCTCATCTCCAATGCAGCAGTGTCGGGGGTTGGGGTCTAATAAGAGGAGATCAAGTCAGGTGGCTCTGGACTCATGAATGGATGAATATTGTTATCACAGGAGTGGATTCTCTTGAGTAGCCCTCTCTCGTTAACATTTCATCCTCTCTTGCTCCTCTCTCTGCCTTTGGCCACAGGATGAGGAGCAGCACACAGGTCCTCCCCAGATTCCAGTGCCATACTGTTGGACTTCCCAGTCTCCAGAATGGTAAGCCAAATAAATTTCTGTTCATTATACATTATCCAGTCTGTGTATTGTTATAGCAACATAAAATGAACTATAACAGTTCCCTAATAAGAAATTTCTTTCTCAAATGGTAAAAACTTAGCGTCTCTTGAGAAACTGGCATGTTGCTTTTCTAAGGCCAAAACACTATATTTAATATAATGAACAATTTTGGGAACAATATATTCCCAAAGCCCTTATTAACATTTCATGAC
This sequence comes from Hylobates moloch, assembly GCF_009828535.3. Classification (NCBI taxonomy): domain Eukaryota; kingdom Metazoa; phylum Chordata; class Mammalia; order Primates; family Hylobatidae; genus Hylobates; species Hylobates moloch. The sequence goes on along the minus strand of NW_026652296.1, from coordinate 19,215,729 downwards.
CCTACATGATCTGACCCCTGCCTTTCTGATCCCCTCCTCCAGCTATACCGGCCATGTACAGCTATGTATGCATAGGTATGTGTATATGTTTGTATGTATACACATAAACGTACATCTGTGTATGTCTTCTTAGGCAAGTGGCTCCAATCCTCTCTGGAATAAGGCACTACAATTTTAAAAATAGTATAAGTATATAAGCTATACCAAATGAAATTTTAATTTCTGAGTCAGGAAAATGACAGAGCCTAACTTGGCTTCCTGAAGGAGCTTTCGTTCTTGCTTAAGTTTTACACAATAAAGGAATTAACTAAACTCATACTCAAAAATAATTTAGAGAATTAAGCCAGGTTTGGTGATATATATCTGTAATCCCAGCTATTGGGGAGACCCCATCTCTAAAAAAAAAAAAAATAATAATAATAATTTGGAGGGAAAAGAATAAATACTAGTTTCAATTGAAACTTCTCCTATTTAAGAATTTTAGGCTTTTATCTCTTAAGCAATAAATGAATACTGATCACTATTAATATCATCCTTGAAAAGGAAAATTTGCTAGACTCTACCTATCACCTATTTAGAACAGACATGTTCAATAATCTGTTTGTTGCCTGTCAAATGCAAACACAAACAAAGGAAAAAGTTGAAGACATTTTAGTCCTTGAAAGGATACCATGGAGTATGCAAACTGAAATTCTATAGAAGAGGGACCATTTCCTACAAATAAAAACCAATTTCTTTGACACTGAAATCTCCCCACGTCCATTTCTGATCTTCCTTAGCAAAACATAAAGACACACAGCTATGGGGAGAAAAGTCAGTTTTACAGTCAGGTGAACCTGGAGTCAAATCCCAACAATGGTGCTCACTAGTTTTGTGCCTTGGACAAGTTACTTAACTTTTTGAACTTTCATTCAATTATAAAATGGATATATTACCTACTGTTATATAACAATGGGAGTTATGGCCGGGCGCGGTGGCTCACGCTTGTAATCCCAGCACTTTGGGAGGC